>NW_027103094.1:0-117500 GCF_040182565.1 Anser cygnoides
GAGTCCTACTGTCACCAGCAAAAAGCACCAACCAAAGCTTGGGGGAACTTTGGTACAGCACAAGAGAAGGGAGTGGGGGTAGCGTAGCCGTATCGCAGAGCTGCTGCTTTTCACACCATTTTATCATCCCTGATAATTGAAAGTAAGGCCGGGTGGGCTGACCCCACCACCACCACTCCTGGCAGCATGTTTGGTCCACAACGCTAGAATAATTATTCTGCTCCCTCCCGCCCCTACAGCTTCATCATCTGAAAAGATTACAGTCAAAACAATGGCATACACAAATAAAAGTCAAGAGTTGACATAGTAACTCCGGGATTTGGGTATCAACTGTCCGAGAAATCAGAACACCCAGGCTTCACAATGTGCCCAACATCGAGCTGTGCCAAGGGGGGGCGGAAGGAAGAAGCTTTCCGTTTAAGCCTTCAGAGCATCGCTCCATCACTACGTCAATTCACAGCCACCGCAGCGTGCCGATGGACATCTTTCTGTGCCAAAAGAAACAAGTGCTTTGTCCTCTTGATATCAAAGGTAGCCACCTATAGTTACGGAACCATGCACAAGACCTTAACTCTGACCAGCAGGAAAACTTAGGACAACTGAGTGCAGATCCTGCCAATTTCTACCAGTTCCAACTGTGCTTTAAGTCTCATTGCAAAGCCTCAGTTAGAAAAAGGATCACCTCGGGGTATCCAACAAGAAGAAGAGTTTTTTTTTTTTTTTTTTTTAATATAAAATAGGACTATGCAGTTCAATCATCAATCATCTTGGAAAGCTCAAGGAGGAGGTCATCCTCATCCTTCCCTGGGTCCAAGTCGAGCTCGGCTTCCAGTATGCCGTCTGAGAGTTCCCAAAGTAGCATCTCTAAATCCTCGTCTACAGATACGGGCGCGTTGCCTGTGGAACTCAGCCGGCGTGTCCTTGCTTCTTCTAGCTGGGAAGAAGCTGAAGTCGAGCTTGAGAACTCCATTGGCTCCACGGATTCTGCCTGGCTTCCAAGATGTGCTTCAGGTCTTGGCAGAGCAAGGAAGAGAACAATCAGTATATGCCATTTCTTAACGGGAAATCCCTTTTCTGCAAACCGGCTCTTGAAACCGTAGCCAACCCCTCCTGCACTTCAATCTTACCCAGGGATTGTTATTCAATTAACCCAGGGCTACATTTAGAGCCCAATATATTAGCAGGTACATTTTTCAGTTTGGGGGTTTCTCTGTGAAGCCAGAGCACCCGGAGTCTAGCAAAGATGGGAAACCAACATGGCCTCCCGGAAGCCCAGTGTCCGAGAACTACATCTCCCGGCATGCTCTGGGAAAACAATATGGACTCCCGGAAACCCGGTGGCCAAGAACTACATTTCCCAGCACTCCCCAGAAAATTGAGCCTCGCAGCGTGCCGTAGGACGCCATTTTTTGCTCTGTTACATTACCGGTTTCGTGTTTATGGAGGGTTTTCCCGCCGTTTTGGGGGGTTTCCCCTCAATTTCGGGTTTTCAGCTCTCCATTTCAGAGTTCTTCCCCGCAATTTTGGGGTTCCTTCCCCTAATTTGGTGCTTCGCCCCCCCCCCACTTTTGGGGTTCCCCCTCCATTTTGGGGATTCCCCCCAATTCCAAGCCCCCCACAATTTTGGAGGCCCCCACCATCCTTTCTTGGCCTGCCACCCTAATATTAAGGTTCTTTCCCCCAATGTTGGGGTTCTCACCACATGTTTGAGGTTCCTTCCCTTAATTTGGGGCTTAGCTCCCCGGGATCTGGGGCTTTAACCCCAATTTTGGGGGTCCCCCCCAAGTTTGGGGATTCCTCCCCAGGTCTGGGGGGGGTCCACATTCAATTCTGGAATTTCACACTTCCATTTAAGTCTTCTTCCCCCCAATTTGGGGGTTCACCCACCCAATTTTGGGGGTTCCTCCCCTAATTTGGGGGGACCCGACCAATTTTGGGGGTCCCCCCCAATTGTAGAGTCCCCCACCCTCCTTTTTTGGGTTCCCCCCTAATATTAAAGAGTTCTTCCGCCCAATTTTGGGGGACCCCACAATTTTGACGTTCCTTCCCCTAACTTTGGGCTTCAACCCTTCGATTTTGGGGGGGGGTTCCCCCCCTCTTATTTTGGCCTTCCGCCCTAATATTAGGCCTAACCCCTAAGAACCTTGACCCCTAAGCCTATGGCAACCACGGATCTAACCCTAACCCCTACCCCAACAAACCCTAGAAACCCTAACCCTAAAAACCCTTGCAGCCCTAACCCGATAAAATTTACCACACTAAACCCCTGAAGACTGTTCTGGGGGATCCACATTCAATTCTGGAATTTCACACTTCCATTTAAGTGTTCTTCCCCCCCAATATGGGGGTTCGCCCACCCAATTTTGGGGGTTCCTCCCCTAATTGGGGGGGACACAACCAATTTTGGGGGGGACACAACCAATTTGGGGGGGGACACAACCAATTTGGGGGGTCCCCCCAATTTTAGAGTCCCCCACCCTCCTTTTTTGGGTTTCCCCCAATATTAAGAGCTCTTCCTCCCAATTTTGGGGGACCCCACAATTTTGACGTTTCTTCCCCTAAATTGGGGCTTCGACCCTTCAATTTTGGGGGGGGCTCCCCCCTTAGTTTGGCCTTCCACCCTAATATTGGGCCTTACCCCTAAGAACCCTGACCCCTAACACTACGGCTCCCACGGATCTAACCCTAACACCTACCCCAAAAAAAACTAGAAACCCTAACCCTAAAAACCCTTACAGTCCTAACCCGATAAAATTTACCACACTAGACCTACGCCTAAAAGCCCTAACCCTAAAAATTAAGACCCTCTAAACCCTAACCCAAAACGTAAAGATTCTCAAAGCCCTAACGCTGGAGACCCTAACCTTAAAAAAAAAAAATAAGACCTTAAAACCCTAACCCTAAATACCTGACCATAACTAAAACCCTAAGACCCTAACCCTAAAAACCCTATCAACACTAAAACCACAAAATACTTTAAAACCTTAACACACTAACCCCCAAACCCTAACCCTTATAACTCCAACCCTAACAACCTTAAAATCCTAACCCTAAACCCTGGAAACCCTAACCCTGAAACCCAACCCTAGTGCCTTAGCCCTGAAACCTTAAAACCCTAACACCTTATTAGAAACACTCTGTAACCAATACCATAGGCTCAGGCAAGTATCTCAGTGAGGTAGCATTTTTATTCACGATTGCAATGGCAGGCGTCCCACAAGCCACCTACTAGTTCCATAACACAGTTTATATAATTTTTTTTTTCCTCTCGGTGACCAGGACCCTCCCCAGTTTCCCCATTGACTGGGTAATCCATGTTCACAATCTATCCAGTGCTTCACAGAAAATACACAGCTGCTGGCCTGTTACTAGTCAATTTTATTTTTTTCTTGACTGTTTTCCTCTTTGAGGTGGTAATGTTTCTTACACCGTGATTTCCACCCAATTGCTCTAAGGATTCTGGTTGTCTGCATTTTACAAGGTTGTCTGTTAAGCTTTCTTATCACTGCAAGCATATATCAATACCACCTTCCCTCCCTCTAAACGATGTAACTCTGTGCAAAAACATTTTTATTCCCACAACCTTGATCCCCTTACCCTAAAATCCTTATTCTCTTTAACCCTAACAACTCTAACCACAACCCTAACCCTTCATATCAACCCCCCGACGCTAATGACACTGACTAATGATCCAAACCCCAAACCCCAGGCAACCAACAAAGAAACAGACACAAAGCTGGAAACTACAAAAAAGGCAAAACCCTGGATACAGACCCCAAATCACAAACACGCTACCAAAATGCTACAGAAAAGCCCCAGACGCAGGCCCCAAGCACTACAGCTAGGCCCCAGAAGCTCTAGACACATCCCAAAGCCAAAATGCAATCCCCAAACACTACAGAAAAGCCCCCAAACACCAGACACAGGCTGCAGAAGTCTACAAGCAGGCCCCAGCCACACCCGGATGCAGACCCCAACTGTCCACAAGCAGCTCCCAACCCACCCCCCCCATGAACTGGACCCCCCCCCACCACCACCCAGATGCATGCCCCAGGCCCCAGGCCTCAGCCCCAGCCCCCACACCCCAGACTCAGGCCCCAAAGGTGTACAACCAGCTCCCAACTGCCCCCCTCAAAGGGAGGCCCCAAAGCCTGCCAGAGGACCCTAGAGCGTACAAGCAGCTCCCAACCCCCCCGGCACAGGCCCCAACCCCCCCCCAGACACAGGCCCCAAAGGTGTACAAGCAACTCCCCATCCTCCCCAGAGGCACGCCCCAAAGGTGTACAAACAGCCCCAACCCCCCAAGACCCAGACCCCTACAGCGTAGAAGCAGCTCCCAACCCCATGCCCCCAAGGCACATGCCCCAACCCCTCCCCCAAGGCAGGCCCTAACAGTGTACAAGCAGCTCCCACCCCCCCCCAGACGCAGGCCCCAAAGGTGTACAAGCAGGCCCCTACAGTATACAAGCAGCTCACAACCACCCCCGCAAAGGCAGGCCCCAACCCCCTCCAGATACAAGCCCGAAAGGTTAAAACCAGCTCCAACCCCCCAACACCCCCCGCCCCGCGCAGACGCAGGCCCCAAAGGTGTACAAGCAGTTCCCAACCCCTCCAAGGCAGGCCCCAAAAGTGTACAGGCAGGCCCCTACAGTGTAGAAACGCTCCAACCCCCCCCCTTCCACCTCGAGGGAGGCCCTCCCCCCCCAGTATACACGAAGCTCCCAACCCCCTCTCAGAGGAATGCCTAAAAAAGTATACAAGCAGCTCCTAACACCCCCCCCCCCCCCCCCCCCCAAAAGAGGCAGTCCCCAAAGGTGTACAAGCAGGCCCTCAAATCACTTAGGTGTACAAGCAGGCCCTTCAAATCCCTTAGCCCCTGCGCCAGCTTTATTGGCGAGCAGCGAGGCTGGGGGGGGAGGGGGGCAAGACGGCCTTAAATAAAATACAAATATAAAAAGTGTTATAAATGGCTGTTATAAATCCAAATAGGATTACAATCAAAGTTTACAATTTATTAAACGAATAGAGGCAAGCAAGCAGCGCTGGGTGCGCCGGGAGTCTCTGCTCCCCCAGGACGCACACCTGTTACGTAAGGCGGCTGGTTTTGATGCTCCCAGGCTAATACATATTCATTACTACTTCGAGAAGAGGCAGGGTTATTAGAATTGGTTTCCGGAATCCGAAACCCCTCCCAGGGGCGCCTGCGTACCAGTCTCTGGTGGTCTCTCGGGGCTTGCTCGGGCTCAATGCTGGTTGTCTTCCTCTCAGGCTTTTGTCCTTCAATTGTCCTTCAGCTCCCCCTTCCTCCTCGTTTGGGAGCCTCTGCGCCGGATTTCAGAAACTCTAGCAACATCCCCTGCAGTAGTCAGCACTTTTCCCTAAAAACCCCTTTGTTCTCTTATCACCTAGACCCGGGCCTCGATGTTAACCCTTCAAATCCCTTAGTGACACGAATTGCTGGACCATTCCTTACAAAAGGAAGGATAAAATATGTAGAGGAGCAATGGCACACGCGAAAGCCCAGCGCCGCGGGCAGAGGCAGCGAAGGTTGACGGCAGAACAGTGCTCGGTTTGAACACGGAGAGGGAAAGCGAGGGGAAGGTGGCCGAAGCCGGCCGCAGTCTCTGAGCTCTCCTCCTCCTGATTGTTTTCTCTCAAAGCCATTTCTGTCTGTGTGCGGGCACCCGGAGCCGGCAGAAGTCCCCGTGAAGTCCTTCGGCAGGACGCAGGGCTGCGTGGGCTCCAGTGAGAGAGGGAGTTAGGAGAATCTTATCAAGTAGAGATAGAGCGCTGACAGCGTTAAACTAGGATGCTACTTAGCGTCTTTGCTAACTATGGTGCATTGTGCCAATTAACTAAAGCAAGAAGCCTTGGGCCCCTTACCAAGGTCAGTCTCCTAATAAGAGAGTGAGCCTGTCTTAAGAAACTGGGAGAAACTGGTCCTGCAGGTGGACAAGAGCCAAGGAGCAACTGAGTCTGTGCAAAGACAAGAGGTCAACTAGCGGTGACGAGGAAGAGTCATCAATCTTCATGCCCATGACCTCCCGTGCTGCCCAGCGCTGAATAAACATACCTACTTTACAATCTCACTGATTGTGGAGTCCCTTTTCCACAAGTCACTAGCAGCGGTTTCTTCCGCAGAGGTTTTCCCAGAGCCGCTTCAAAGCTTCCCTCGCGGAGCTGGGGCGTCGCAGGGGGTCGTCAAAGCACGCACGCGCACACACACACACACGCACACACACACACACAGGCGTTGTTGTCCAAACAGAAAGTATTTACAACAAATTCGACAAGCGGTTTTCCTCTGCCAGCAGCAAATGCCTGAGGGCCCCTACAGCTTCACGAATCATAGCACAAAGAGCCTAAAGTTCCTCTAAAATTTAGGGAAATGATTCAAAATAGATCTGCTAGGAGAAAACGATCACTGGCGGCAGGGTACACAATACACGCGAGTCTCAGCTCTCCTCCGCAGGGTCAGTGCCCACGCCCAAGTGCGACGCTGATGGCACCCGAACATTTGCTGTAGCAGGCAGCAGAGCCAGCAGCTCAGGGGAGCAATTTTAAAAACCAGGAGGCACTTAAACCAACCCTTAATTGACCCAGTTACTGCAGGAGAGTCCCGACTACTCGCCCTGGAGTCCTACTGTCACCAGCAAAAAGCACCAACCAAAGCTTGGGGGAACTTTGGTACAGCACAAGAGAAGGGAGTGGGGGTAGCGTAGCCGTATCGCAGAGCTGCTGCTTTTCACACCATTTTATCATCCCTGATAATTGAAAGTAAGGCCGGGTGGGCTGACCCCACCACCACCACTCCTGGCAGCATGTTTGGTCCACAACGCTAGAATAATTATTTTGCTCCCTCCTGCCCCTACAGCTTCATCATCTGAAAAGATTACAGTCAAAACAATGGCATACACAAATAAAAGTCAAGAGTTGACATAGTAACTCCGGGATTTGGGTATCAACTGTCCGAGAAATCAGAACACCCAGGCTTCACAATGTGCCCAACATCGAGCTGTGCCAACGGGTGGGGGGGAAGGAAGAAGCTTTCCGTTTAAGCCTTCAGAGCATCGCTCCATCACTACGTCAATTCACAGCCACCACAGCGTGCCGATGGACATCTTTCTGTGCCAAAAGAAACAAGTGCTTTGTCCTCTTGATATCAAAGGTAGCCACCTATAGTTACGGAACCATGCACAAGACCTTAACTCTGACCAGCAGGAAAACTTAGGACAACTGAGTGCAGATCCTGCCAATTTCTACCAGTTCCAACTGTGCTTTAAGTCTCATTGCAAAGCCTCAGTTAGAAAAAGGATCACCTCAGGGTATCCAACAAGAAGAAGAGTTGTTTTTTTTTTTTTTTTTTTTTTCAATATACCATAGGACTATGCAGTTCAATCATCAATCATCTTGGAAAGCTCAAGGAGGAGGTCATCCTCATCCTTCCCTGGGTCCAAGTCGAGCTCGGCTTCCAGTATGCCGTCTGAGAGTTCCCAAAGTAGCATCTCTAAATCCTCGTCTACAGATACGGGCGCGTTGCCTGTGGAACTCAGCCGGCGTGTCCTTGCTTCTTCTAGCTGGGTAGAAGCTGAAGTCGAGCTTGAGAACTCCATTGGCTCCACGGATTCTGCCTGGCTTCCAAGATGTGCTTCAGGTCTTGGCAGAGCAAGGAAGAGAACAATCAGTATATGCCATTTCTTAACGGGAAATCCCTTTTCTGCAAACCGGCTCTTAAAACCGTAGCCAACCCCTCCTGCACTTCAATCTTACCCAGGGATTGTTATTCAATTAACCCAGGGCTACATTTAGAGCCCAATATATTAGCAGGTACATTTTTCAGTTTGGGGGTTTCTCTGTGAAGCCAGAGCACCCGGAGTCTAGCAAAGATGGGAAACCAACATGGCCTCCCGGAAGCCCAGTGTCCGAGAACTACATCTCCCGGCATGCTCTGGGAAAACAATATGGACTCCCGGAAACCCGGTGGCCAAGAACTACATTTCCCAGCACTCCCCAGAAAATTGAGCCTCGCAGCGTGCCGTAGGACGCCATTTTTTGCTCTGTTACATTACCGGTTTCGTGTTTATGGAGGGTTTTCCCGCCGTTTTGGGGGGTTTCCCCTCAATTTCGGGTTTTCAGCTCTCCATTTCAGAGTTCTTCCCCGCAATTTTGGGGTTCCTTCCCCTAATTTGGTGCTTCGCCCCCCCCCCACTTTTGGGGTTCCCCCTCCATTTTGGGGATTCCCCCCAATTCCAAGCCCCCCACAATTTTGGAGGCCCCCACCATCCTTTCTTGGCCTGCCACCCTAATATTAAGGTTCTTTCCCCCAGTGTTGGGGTTCTCACCACATGTTTGAGGTTCCTTCCCTTAATTTGGGGCTTAGCTCCCCGGGATCTGGGGCTTTAACCCCAATTTTGGGGGTCCCCCCCAAGTTTGGGGATTCCTCCCCAGGTCTGGGGGGGGTCCACATTCAATTCTGGAATTTCACACTTCCATTTAAGTCTTCTTCCCCCCAATTTGGGGGTTCACCCACCCAATTTTGGGGGTTCCTCCCCTAATTTGGGGGGACCCGACCAATTTTGGGGGTCCCCCCCAATTGTAGAGTCCCCCACCCTCCTTTTTTGGGTTTCCCGCTAATATTAAAGAGTTCTTCCGCCCAATTTTGGGGGACCCCACAATTTGGCCGTTCCTTCCCCCAACTTTGGGCTTCAACCCTTCGATTTTGGGGGGGGCTCCCCCCCTCTTATTTTGGCCTTCCGCCCTAATATTAGGCCTAACCCCTAAGAACCTTGACCCCTAAGCCTATGGCAACCACGGATCTAACCCTAACCCCTACCCCAACAAACCCTAGAAACCCTAACCCTAAAAACCCTTGCAGCCCTAACCCGATAAAATTTACCACACTAAACCCCTGAAGACTGTTCTGGGGGGTCCACATTCAATTCTGGAATTTCACACTTCCATTTAAGTGTTCTTCCCCCCCAATATGGGGGTCCGCCCACCCAATTTTGGGGGTTCCTCCCCTAATTGGGGGGGACACAACCAATTTTGGGGGGGGACACAACCAATTTTGGGGGGGACACAACCGATTTTAGAGTCCCCCACCCTCCTTTTTTGGGTTTCCCCCAATATTAAGAGCTCTTCCGCTCAATTTTGGGGGACCCCACAATTTTGACGTTCCTTCCCCTAACTTTGGGCTTCAACCCTTCAATTTTGGGTGGGCTCCCCCCCTCTTATTTTGGCCTTCCGCCCTAATATTAGGCCTAACCCCTAAGAACCTTGACCCCTAACGCTATGGCAACCACGGATCTAACCCTAACCCCTACCCCAACAAACCCTAGAAACCCTAACCCTAAAAACCCTTACAGCCCTAACCCGATAAAATTTACCACACTAAACCCCTGAAGACTGTTCTGGGGGGTCCACATTCAATTCTGGAATTTCACACTTCCGTTTAAGTGTTCTGCCCCCCCAATATGGGGGTTCGCCCACCCAATTTTGGGGGTTCCTCCCCTAATTGGGGGGGACACAACCAATTTTGGGGGGGACACAACCAATTTGGGGGGGGACACAACCAATTTGGGGGGTCCCCCCAATTTTAGAGTCCCCCACCCTCCTTTTTTGGGTTTCCCCCAATATTAAGAGCTCTTCCGCCCAATTTTGGGGGACCCCACAATTTTGACGTTTCTTCCCCTAAATTGGGGCTTCGACCCTTCAATTTTGGGGGGGGCTCCCCCCTTAGTTTGGCCTTCCACCCTAATATTGGGCCTTACCCCTAAGAACCCTGACCCCTAACACTACGGCTCCCACGGATCTAACCCTAACCCCTACCCCAACAAACCCTAGAAACCCTAACCCTAAAAACCCTTACAGTCCTAACCCGATAAAATTTACCACACTAGACCTACGCCTAAAAGCCCTAACCCTAAAAATTAAGACTCTCTAAACCCTAACCCAAAACGTAAAGATTCTCAAAGCCCTAACGCTGGAGACCCTAACCTTAAAAAAAAAAAATAAGACCTTAAAACCCTAACCCTAAATACCTGACCATAACTAAAACCCTAAGACCCTAACCCTAAAAACCCTATCAACACTAAAACCACAAAATACTTTAAAACCTTAACACACTAACCCCCAAACCCTAACCCTTATAACTCCAACCCTAACAACCTTAAAATCCTAACCCTAAACCCTGGAAACCCTAACCCTGAAACCCAACCCTAGTGCCTTAGCCCTGAAACCTTAAAACCCTAACACCTTATTAGAAACACTCTGTAACCAATACCATAGGCTCAGGCAAGTATCTCAGTGAGGTAGCATTTTTATTCACGATTGCAATGGCAGGCGTCCCACAAGCCACCTACTAGTTCCATAACACAGTTTATATAATTTTTTTTTTCCTCTCGGTGACCAGGACCCTCCCCAGTTTCCCCATTGACTGGGTAATCCATGTTCACAATCTATCCAGTGCTTCACAGAAAATACACAGCTGCTGGCCTGTTACTAGTCAATTTTATTTTTTTCTTGACTGTTTTCCTCTTTGAGGTGGTAATGTTTCTTACACCGTGATTTCCACCCAATTGCTCTAAGGATTCTGTTTGTCTGCATTTTACAAGGTTGTCTGTTAAGCTTTCTTATCACTGCAAGCATATATCAATACCACCTTCCCTCCCTCTAAACGATGTAACTCTGTGCAAAAACATTTTTATTCCCACAACCTTGATCCCCTTACCCTAAAATCCTTATTCTCTTTAACCCTAACAACTCTAACCACAACCCTAACCCTTCATATCAACCCCCCGACGCTAATGACACTGACTAATGATCCAAACCCCAAACCCCAGGCAACCAACAAAGAAACAGACACAAAGCTGGAAACTACAAAAAAGGCAAAACCCTGGATACAGACCCCAAATCACAAACACGCTACCAAAATGCTACAGAAAAGCCCCAGACGCAGGCCCCAAGCACTACAGCTAGGCCCCAGAAGCTCTAGACACATCCCAAAGCCAAAATGCAATCCCCAAACACTACAGAAAAGCCCCCAAACACCAGACACAGGCTGCAGAAGTCTACAAGCAGGCCCCAGCCACACCCGGATGCAGACCCCAACTGTCCACAAGCAGCTCCCAACCCACCCCCCCCATGAACTGGACCCCCCACCACCACCACCCAGATGCATGCCCCAGGCCCCAGGCCTCAGCCCCAGCCCCCACACCCCAGACTCAGGCCCCAAAGGTGTACAACCAGCTCCCAACTGCCCCCCTCAAAGGGAGGCCCCAAAGCCTGCCAGAGGACCCTAGAGCGTACAAGCAGCTCCCAACCCCCCCGGCACAGGCCCCAACCCCCCCCCAGACACAGGCCCCAAAGGTGTACAAGCAACTCCCCATCCTCCCCAGAGGCACGCCCCAAAGGTGTACAAACAGCCCCAACCCCCCAAGACCCAGACCCCTACAGCGTAGAAGCAGCTCCCAACCCCATGCCCCCAAGGCACATGCCCCAACCCCTCCCCCAAGGCAGGCCCTAACAGTGTACAAGCAGCTCCCACCCCCCCCCAGACGCAGGCCCCAAAGGTGTACAAGCAGGCCCCTACAGTATACAAGCAGCTCACAACCACCCCCCGAAAGGCAGGCCCCAACCCCCTCCAGATGCAAGCCCGAAAGGTTAAAACCAGCTCCAACCCCCCAACCCCCCCCGCCCCGCGCAGACGCAGGCCCCAAAGGTGTACAAGCAGTTCCCAACCCCTCCAAGGCAGGCCCCAAAAGTGTACAGGCAGGCCCCTACAGTGTAGAAACGCTCCAACCCCCCCCCTTCCACCTCGAGGGAGGCCCTCCCCCCCCAGTATACACGAAGCTCCCAACCCCCTCTCAGAGGAATGCCTAAAAAAGTATACAAGCAGCTCCTAACACCCCCCCCTCCCCCCCCCCCAAAAGAGGCAGTCCCCAAAGGTGTACAAGCAGGCCCTCAAATCCCTTAGGTGTACAAGCAGGCCCTTCAAATCCCTTAGCCCCTGCGCCAGCTTTATTGGCGAGCAGCGAGGCTGGGGGGGGAGGGGGGCAAGACAGCCTTAAATAAAATACAAATATAAAAAGTGTTATAAATGGCTGTTATAAATCCAAATAGGATTACAATCAAAGTTTACAATTTATTAAACGAATAGAGGCAAGCAAGCAGCGCTGGGTGCGCCGGGAGTCTCTGCTCCCCCAGGACGCACACCTGTTACGTAAGGCGGCTGGTTTTGATGCTCCCAGGCTAATACATATTCATTACTACTTCGAGAAGAGGCAGGGTTATTAGAATTGGTTTCCGGAATCCGAAACCCCTCCCAGGGGCGCCTGCGTACCAGTCTCTGGTGGTCTCTCGGGGCTTGCTCGGGCTCAATGCTGGTTGTCTTCCTCTCAGGCTTTTGTCCTTCAATTGTCCTTCAGCTCCCCCTTCCTCCTCGTTTGGGAGCCTCTGCGCCGGATTTCAGAAACTCTAGCAACATCCCCTGCAGTAGTCAGCACTTTTCCCTAAAAACCCCTTTGTTCTCTTATCACCTAGACCCGGGCCTCGATGTTAACCCTTCAAATCCCTTAGTGACACGAATTGCTGGACCATTCCTTACAAAAGGAAGGATAAAATATGTAGAGGAGCAATGGCACACGCGAAAGCCCAGCGCCGCGGGCAGAGGCAGCGAAGGTTGACGGCAGAACAGTGCTCGGTTTGAACACGGAGAGGGAAAGCGAGGGGAAGGTGGCCGAAGCCGGCCGCAGTCTCTGAGCTCTCCTCCTCCTGATTGTTTTCTCTCAAAGCCATTTCTGTCTGTGTGCGGGCACCCGGAGCCGGCAGAAGTCCCCGTGAAGTCCTTCGGCAGGACGGAGGGCTGCGTGGGCTCCAGTGAGAGAGGGAGTTAGGAGAATCTTATCAAGTAGAGATAGAGCGCTGACAGCGTTAAACTAGGATGCTACTTAGCGTCTTTGCTAACTATGGTGCATTGTGCCAATTAACTAAAGCAAGAAGCCTTGGGCCCCTTACCAAGGTCAGTCTCCTAATAAGAGAGTGAGCCTGTCTTAAGAAACTGGGAGAAACTGGTCCTGCAGGTGGACAAGAGCCAAGGAGCAACTGAGTCTGTGCAAAGACAAGAGGTCAACTAGCGGTGACGAGGAAGAGTCATCAATCTTCATGCCCACGACCTCCCGTGCTGCCCAGCGCTGAATAAACATACCTACTTTACAATCTCACTGATTGTGGAGTCCCTTTTCCACAAGTCACTAGCAGCGGTTTCTTCCGCAGAGGTTTTCCCAGAGCCGCTTCAAAGCTTCCCTCGCGGAGCTGGGGCGTCGCAGGGGGTCGTCAAAGCACGCACGCGCACACACACACACACGCACACACACACACACAGGCGTTGTTGTCCAAACAGAAAGTATTTACAACAAATTCGACAAGCGGTTTTCCTCTGCCAGCAGCAAATGCCTGAGGGCCCCTACAGCTTCACGAATCATAGCACAAAGAGCCTAAAGTTCCTCTAAAATTTAGGGAAATGATTCAAAATAGATCTGCTAGGAGAAAACGATCACTGGCGGCAGGGTACACAATACACGCGAGTCTCAGCTCTCCTCCGCAGGGTCAGTGCCCACGCCCAAGTGCGACGCTGATGGCACCCGAACATTTGCTGTAGCAGGCAGCAGAGCCAGCAGCTCAGGGGAGCAATTTTAAAAACCAGGAGGCACTTAAACCAACCCTTAATTGACCCAGTTACTGCAGGAGAGTCCCGACTACTCGCCCTGGAGTCCTACTGTCACCAGCAAAAAGCACCAACCAAAGCTTGGGGGAACTTTGGTACAGCACAAGAGAAGGGAGTGGGGGTAGCGTAGCCGTATCGCAGAGCTGCTGCTTTTCACACCATTTTATCATCCCTGATAATTGAAAGTAAGGCCGGGTGGGCTGACCCCACCACCACCACTCCTGGCAGCATGTTTGGTCCACAACGCTAGAATAATTATTTTGCTCCCTCCTGCCCCTACAGCTTCATCATCTGAAAAGATTACAGTCAAAACAATGGCATACACAAATAAAAGTCAAGAGTTGACATAGTAACTCCGGGATTTGGGTATCAACTGTCCGAGAAATCAGAACACCCAGGCTTCACAAT
Organism: Anser cygnoides; assembly: GCF_040182565.1. Lineage (NCBI taxonomy): Eukaryota > Metazoa > Chordata > Aves > Anseriformes > Anatidae > Anser > Anser cygnoides. The sequence continues at coordinate 14,132 of NW_027103094.1, forward strand.
GTGCCCAACATCGAGCTGTGCCAACGGGTGGGGGGGAAGGAAGAAGCTTTCCGTTTAAGCCTTCAGAGCATCGCTCCATCACTACGTCAATTCACAGCCACCACAGCGTGCCGATGGACATCTTTCTGTGCCAAAAGAAACAAGTGCTTTGTCCTCTTGATATCAAAGGTAGCCACCTATAGTTACGGAACCATGCACAAGACCTTAACTCTGACCAGCAGGAAAACTTAGGACAACTGAGTGCAGATCCTGCCAATTTCTACCAGTTCCAACTGTGCTTTAAGTCTCATTGCAAAGCCTCAGTTAGAAAAAGGATCACCTCAGGGTATCCAACAAGAAGAAGAGTTGTTTTTTTTTTTTTTTTTTTTTCAATATACCATAGGACTATGCAGTTCAATCATCAATCATCTTGGAAAGCTCAAGGAGGAGGTCATCCTCATCCTTCCCTGGGTCCAAGTCGAGCTCGGCTTCCAGTATGCCGTCTGAGAGTTCCCAAAGTAGCATCTCTAAATCCTCGTCTACAGATACGGGCGCGTTGCCTGTGGAACTCAGCCGGCGTGTCCTTGCTTCTTCTAGCTGGGTAGAAGCTGAAGTCGAGCTTGAGAACTCCATTGGCTCCACGGATTCTGCCTGGCTTCCAAGATGTGCTTCAGGTCTTGGCAGAGCAAGGAAGAGAACAATCAGTATATGCCATTTCTTAACGGGAAATCCCTTTTCTGCAAACCGGCTCTTAAAACCGTAGCCAACCCCTCCTGCACTTCAATCTTACCCAGGGATTGTTATTCAATTAACCCAGGGCTACATTTAGAGCCCAATATATTAGCAGGTACATTTTTCAGTTTGGGGGTTTCTCTGTGAAGCCAGAGCACCCGGAGTCTAGCAAAGATGGGAAACCAACATGGCCTCCCGGAAGCCCAGTGTCCGAGAACTACATCTCCCGGCATGCTCTGGGAAAACAATATGGACTCCCGGAAACCCGGTGGCCAAGAACTACATTTCCCAGCACTCCCCAGAAAATTGAGCCTCGCAGCGTGCCGTAGGACGCCATTTTTTGCTCTGTTACATTACCGGTTTCGTGTTTATGGAGGGTTTTCCCGCCGTTTTGGGGGGTTTCCCCTCAATTTCGGGTTTTCAGCTCTCCATTTCAGAGTTCTTCCCCGCAATTTTGGGGTTCCTTCCCCTAATTTGGTGCTTCGCCCCCCCCCCACTTTTGGGGTTCCCCCTCCATTTTGGGGATTCCCCCCAATTCCAAGCCCCCCACAATTTTGGAGGCCCCCACCATCCTTTCTTGGCCTGCCACCCTAATATTAAGGTTCTTTCCCCCAGTGTTGGGGTTCTCACCACATGTTTGAGGTTCCTTCCCTTAATTTGGGGCTTAGCTCCCCGGGATCTGGGGCTTTAACCCCAATTTTGGGGGTCCCCCCCAAGTTTGGGGATTCCTCCCCAGGTCTGGGGGGGGTCCACATTCAATTCTGGAATTTCACACTTCCATTTAAGTCTTCTTCCCCCCAATTTGGGGGTTCACCCACCCAATTTTGGGGGTTCCTCCCCTAATTTGGGGGGACCCGACCAATTTTGGGGGTCCCCCCCAATTGTAGAGTCCCCCACCCTCCTTTTTTGGGTTTCCCGCTAATATTAAAGAGTTCTTCCGCCCAATTTTGGGGGACCCCACAATTTGGCCGTTCCTTCCCCCAACTTTGGGCTTCAACCCTTCAATTTTGGGGGGGGGGCTCCCCCCCTCTTATTTTGGCCTTCCGCCCTAATATTAGGCCTAACCCCTAAGAACCTTGACCCCTAAGCCTATGGCAACCACGGATCTAACCCTAACCCCTACCCCAACAAACCCTAGAAACCCTAACCCTAAAAACCCTTGCAGCCCTAACCCGATAAAATTTACCACACTAAACCCCTGAAGACTGTTCTGGGGGGTCCACATTCAATTCTGGAATTTCACACTTCCATTTAAGTGTTCTTCCCCCCCAATATGGGGGTCCGCCCACCCAATTTTGGGGGTTCCTCCCCTAATTGGGGGGGACACAACCAATTTTGGGGGGGGACACAACCAATTTTGGGGGGGACACAACCGATTTTAGAGTCCCCCACCCTCCTTTTTTGGGTTTCCCCCAATATTAAGAGCTCTTCCGCTCAATTTTGGGGGACCCCACAATTTTGACGTTCCTTCCCCTAACTTTGGGCTTCAACCCTTCAATTTTGGGTGGGCTCCCCCCCTCTTATTTTGGCCTTCCGCCCTAATATTAGGCCTAACCCCTAAGAACCTTGACCCCTAACGCTATGGCAACCACGGATCTAACCCTAACCCCTACCCCAACAAACCCTAGAAACCCTAACCCTAAAAACCCTTACAGCCCTAACCCGATAAAATTTACCACACTAAACCCCTGAAGACTGTTCTGGGGGGTCCACATTCAATTCTGGAATTTCACACTTCCGTTTAAGTGTTCTGCCCCCCCAATATGGGGGTTCGCCCACCCAATTTTGGGGGTTCCTCCCCTAATTGGGGGGGACACAACCAATTTTGGGGGGGACACAACCAATTTGGGGGGGGACACAACCAATTTGGGGGGTCCCCCCAATTTTAGAGTCCCCCACCCTCCTTTTTTGGGTTTCCCCCAATATTAAGAGCTCTTCCGCCCAATTTTGGGGGACCCCACAATTTTGACGTTTCTTCCCCTAAATTGGGGCTTCGACCCTTCAATTTTGGGGGGGGCTCCCCCCTTAGTTTGGCCTTCCACCCTAATATTGGGCCTTACCCCTAAGAACCCTGACCCCTAACACTACGGCTCCCACGGATCTAACCCTAACCCCTACCCCAACAAACCCTAGAAACCCTAACCCTAAAAACCCTTACAGTCCTAACCCGATAAAATTTACCACACTAGACCTACGCCTAAAAGCCCTAACCCTAAAAATTAAGACTCTCTAAACCCTAACCCAAAACGTAAAGATTCTCAAAGCCCTAACGCTGGAGACCCTAACCTTAAAAAAAAAAAATAAGACCTTAAAACCCTAACCCTAAATACCTGACCATAACTAAAACCCTAAGACCCTAACCCTAAAAACCCTATCAACACTAAAACCACAAAATACTTTAAAACCTTAACACACTAACCCCCAAACCCTAACCCTTATAACTCCAACCCTAACAACCTTAAAATCCTAACCCTAAACCCTGGAAACCCTAACCCTGAAACCCAACCCTAGTGCCTTAGCCCTGAAACCTTAAAACCCTAACACCTTATTAGAAACACTCTGTAACCAATACCATAGGCTCAGGCAAGTATCTCAGTGAGGTAGCATTTTTATTCACGATTGCAATGGCAGGCGTCCCACAAGCCACCTACTAGTTCCATAACACAGTTTATATAATTTTTTTTTTCCTCTCGGTGACCAGGACCCTCCCCAGTTTCCCCATTGACTGGGTAATCCATGTTCACAATCTATCCAGTGCTTCACAGAAAATACACAGCTGCTGGCCTGTTACTAGTCAATTTTATTTTTTTCTTGACTGTTTTCCTCTTTGAGGTGGTAATGTTTCTTACACCGTGATTTCCACCCAATTGCTCTAAGGATTCTGTTTGTCTGCATTTTACAAGGTTGTCTGTTAAGCTTTCTTATCACTGCAAGCATATATCAATACCACCTTCCCTCCCTCTAAACGATGTAACTCTGTGCAAAAACATTTTTATTCCCACAACCTTGATCCCCTTACCCTAAAATCCTTATTCTCTTTAACCCTAACAACTCTAACCACAACCCTAACCCTTCATATCAACCCCCCGACGCTAATGACACTGACTAATGATCCAAACCCCAAACCCCAGGCAACCAACAAAGAAACAGACACAAAGCTGGAAACTACAAAAAAGGCAAAACCCTGGATACAGACCCCAAATCACAAACACGCTACCAAAATGCTACAGAAAAGCCCCAGACGCAGGCCCCAAGCACTACAGCTAGGCCCCAGAAGCTCTAGACACATCCCAAAGCCAAAATGCAATCCCCAAACACTACAGAAAAGCCCCCAAACACCAGACACAGGCTGCAGAAGTCTACAAGCAGGCCCCAGCCACACCCGGATGCAGACCCCAACTGTCCACAAGCAGCTCCCAACCCACCCCCCCCATGAACTGGACCCCCCCCCACCACCACCCAGATGCATGCCCCAGGCCCCAGGCCTCAGCCCCAGCCCCCACACCCCAGACTCAGGCCCCAAAGGTGTACAACCAGCTCCCAACTGCCCCCCTCAAAGGGAGGCCCCAAAGCCTGCCAGAGGACCCTAGAGCGTACAAGCAGCTCCCAACCCCCCCGGCACAGGCCCCAACCCCCCCCCAGACACAGGCCCCAAAGGTGTACAAGCAACTCCCCATCCTCCCCAGAGGCACGCCCCAAAGGTGTACAAACAGCCCCAACCCCCCAAGACCCAGACCCCTACAGCGTAGAAGCAGCTCCCAACCCCATGCCCCCAAGGCACATGCCCCAACCCCTCCCCCAAGGCAGGCCCTAACAGTGTACAAGCAGCTCCCACCCCCCCCCAGACGCAGGCCCCAAAGGTGTACAAGCAGGCCCCTACAGTATACAAGCAGCTCACAACCACCCCCCGAAAGGCAGGCCCCAACCCCCTCCAGATGCAAGCCCGAAAGGTTAAAACCAGCTCCAACCCCCCAACCCCCCCCGGCCCGCGCAGACGCAGGCCCCAAAGGTGTACAAGCAGTTCCCAACCCCTCCAAGGCAGGCCCCAAAAGTGTACAGGCAGGCCCCTACAGTGTAGAAACGCTCCAACCCCCCCCCCTTCCACCTCGAGGGAGGCCCTCCCCCCCCAGTATACACGAAGCTCCCAACCCCCTCTCAGAGGAATGCCTAAAAAAGTATACAAGCAGCTCCTAACACCCCCACCTCCCCCCCCCCCAAAAGAGGCAGTCCCCAAAGGTGTACAAGCAGGCCCTCAAATCCCTTAGGTGTACAAGCAGGCCCTTCAAATCCCTTAGCCCCTGCGCCAGCTTTATTGGCGAGCAGCGAGGCTGGGGGGGGAGGGGGGCAAGACAGCCTTAAATAAAATACAAATATAAAAAGTGTTATAAATGGCTGTTATAAATCCAAATAGGATTACAATCAAAGTTTACAATTTATTAAACGAATAGGGGCAAGCAAGCAGCGCTGGGTGCGCCGGGAGTCTCTGCTCCCCCAGGACGCACACCTGTTACGTAAGGCGGCTGGTTTTGATGCTCCCAGGCTAATACATATTCATTACTACTTCGAGAAGAGGCAGGGTTATTAGAATTGGTTTCCGGAATCCGAAACCCCTCCCAGGGGCGCCTGCGTACCAGTCTCTGGTGGTCTCTCGGGGCTTGCTCGGGCTCAATGCTGGTTGTCTTCCTCTCAGGCTTTTGTCCTTCAATTGTCCTTCAGCTCCCCCTTCCTCCTCGTTTGGGAGCCTCTGCGCCGGATTTCAGAAACTCTAGCAACATCCCCTGCAGTAGTCAGCACTTTTCCCTAAAAACCCCTTTGTTCTCTTATCACCTAGACCCGGGCCTCGATGTTAACCCTTCAAATCCCTTAGTGACACGAATTGCTGGACCATTCCTTACAAAAGGAAGGATAAAATATGTAGAGGAGCAATGGCACACGCGAAAGCCCAGCGCCGCGGGCAGAGGCAGCGAAGGTTGACGGCAGAACAGTGCTCGGTTTGAACACGGAGAGGGAAAGCGAGGGGAAGGTGGCCGAAGCCGGCCGCAGTCTCTGAGCTCTCCTCCTCCTGATTGTTTTCTCTCAAAGCCATTTCTGTCTGTGTGCGGGCACCCGGAGCCGGCAGAAGTCCCCGTGAAGTCCTTCGGCAGGACGCAGGGCTGCGTGGGCTCCAGTGAGAGAGGGAGTTAGGAGAATCTTATCAAGTAGAGATAGAGCGCTGACAGCGTTAAACTAGGATGCTACTTAGCGTCTTTGCTAACTATGGTGCATTGTGCCAATTAACTAAAGCAAGAAGCCTTGGGCCCCTTACCAAGGTCAGTCTCCTAATAAGAGAGTGAGCCTATCTTAAGAAACTGGGAGAAACTGGTCCTGCAGGTGGACAAGAGCCAAGGAGCAACTGAGTCTGTGCAAAGACAAGAGGTCAACTAGCGGTGACGAGGAAGAGTCATCAATCTTCATGCCCATGACCTCCCGTGCTGCCCAGCGCTGAATAAACATACCTACTTTACAATCTCACTGATTGTGGAGTCCCTTTTCCACAAGTCACTAGCAGCGGTTTCTTCCGCAGAGGTTTTCCCAGAGCCGCTTCAAAGCTTCCCTCGCGGAGCTGGGGCGTCGCAGGGGGTCGTCAAAGCACGCACGCGCACACACACACACACGCACACACACACACACAGGCGTTGTTGTCCAAACAGAAAGTATTTACAACAAATTCGACAAGCGGTTTTCCTCTGCCAGCAGCAAATGCCTGAGGGCCCCTACAGCTTCACGAATCATAGCACAAAGAGCCTAAAGTTCCTCTAAAATTTAGGGAAATGATTCAAAATAGATCTGCTAGGAGAAAACGATCACTGGCGGCAGGGTACACAATACACGCGAGTCTCAGCTCTCCTCCGCAGGGTCAGTGCCCACGCCCAAGTGCGACGCTGATGGCACCCGAACATTTGCTGTAGCAGGCAGCAGAGCCAGCAGCTCAGGGGAGCAATTTTAAAAACCAGGAGGCACTTAAACCAACCCTTAATTGACCCAGTTACTGCAGGAGAGTCCCGACTACTCGCCCTGGAGTCCTACTGTCACCAGCAAAAAGCACCAACCAAAGCTTGGGGGAACTTTGGTACAGCACAAGAGAAGGGAGTGGGGGTAGCGTAGCCGTATCGCAGAGCTGCTGCTTTTCACACCATTTTATCATCCCTGATAATTGAAAGTAAGGCCGGGTGGGCTGACCCCACCACCACCACTCCTGGCAGCATGTTTGGTCCACAACGCTAGAATAATTATTTTGCTCCCTCCTGCCCCTACAGCTTCATCATCTGAAAAGATTACAGTCAAAACAATGGCATACACAAATAAAAGTCAAGAGTTGACATAGTAACTCCGGGATTTGGGTATCAACTGTCCGAGAAATCAGAACACCCAGGCTTCACAATGTGCCCAACATCGAGCTGTGCCAAGGGGGGGCGGAAGGAAGAAGCTTTCCGTTTAAGCCTTCAGAGCATCGCTCCATCACTACGTCAATTCACAGCCACCACAGCGTGCCGATGGACATCTTTCTGTGCCAAAAGAAACAAGTGCTTTGTCCTCTTGATATCAAAGGTAGCCACCTATAGTTACGGAACCATGCACAAGACCTTAACTCTGACCAGCAGGAAAACTTAGGACAACTGAGTGCAGATCCTGCCAATTTCTACCAGTTCCAACTGTGCTTTAAGTCTCATTGCAAAGCCTCAGTTAGAAAAAGGATCACCTCAGGGTATCCAACAAGAAGAAGAGTTGTTTTTTTTTTTTTTTTTTTTCAATATACCATAGGACTATGCAGTTCAATCATCAATCATCTTGGAAAGCTCAAGGAGGAGGTCATCCTCATCCTTCCCTGGGTCCAAGTCGAGCTCGGCTTCCAGTATGCCGTCTGAGAGTTCCCAAAGTAGCATCTCTAAATCCTCGTCTACAGATACGGGCGCGTTGCCTGTGGAACTCAGCCGGCGTGTCCTTGCTTCTTCTAGCTGGGTAGAAGCTGAAGTCGAGCTTGAGAACTCCATTGGCTCCACGGATTCTGCCTGGCTTCCAAGATGTGCTTCAGGTCTTGGCAGAGCAAGGAAGAGAACAATCAGTATATGCCATTTCTTAACGGGAAATCCCTTTTCTGCAAACCGGCTCTTAAAACCGTAGCCAACCCCTCCTGCACTTCAATCTTACCCAGGGATTGTTATTCAATTAACCCAGGGCTACATTTAGAGCCCGATATATTAGCAGGTACATTTTTCAGTTTGGGGGTTTCTCTGTGAAGCCAGAGCACCCGGAGTCTAGCAAAGATGGGAAACCAACATGGCCTCCCGGAAGCCCAGTGTCCGAGAACTACATCTCCCGGCATGCTCTGGGAAAACAATATGGACTCCCGGAAACCCGGTGGCCAAGAACTACATTTCCCAGCACTCCCCAGAAAATTGAGCCTCGCAGCGTGCCGTAGGACGCCATTTTTTGCTCTGTTACATTACCGGTTTCGTGTTTATGGAGGGTTTTCCCGCCGTTTTGGGGGGTTTCCCCTCAATTTCGGGTTTTCAGCTCTCCATTTCAGAGTTCTTCCCCGCAATTTTGGGGTTCCTTCCCCTAATTTGGTGCTTCGCCCCCCCCCCACTTTTAGGGTTCCCCCTCCATTTTGGGGATTCCCCCCAATTCCAAGCCCCCCACAATTTTGGAGGCCCCCACCATCCTTTCTTGGCCTGCCACCCTAATATTAAGGTTCTTTCCCCCAGTGTTGGGGTTCTCACCACATGTTTGAGGTTCCTTCCCTTAATTTGGGGCTTAGCTCCCCGGGATCTGGGGCTTTAACCCCAATTTTGGGGGTCCCCCCCAAGTTTGGGGATTCCTCCCCAGGTCTGGGGGGGGTCCACATTCAATTCTGGAATTTCACACTTCCATTTAAGTCTTCTTCCCCCCAATTTGGGGGTTCACCCACCCAATTTTGGGGGTTCCTCCCCTAATTTGGGGGGACCCGACCAATTTTGGGGGTCCCCCCCAATTGTAGAGTCCCCCACCCTCCTTTTTTGGGTTTCCCGCTAATATTAAAGAGTTCTTCCGCCCAATTTTGGGGGACCCCACAATTTGGCCGTTCCTTCCCCCAACTTTGGGCTTCAACCCTTCAATTTTGGGGGGGGCTCCCCCCCTCTTATTTTGGCCTTCCGCCCTAATATTAGGCCTAACCCCTAAGAACCTTGACCCCTAAGCCTATGGCAACCACGGATCTAACCCTAACCCCTACCCCAACAAACCCTAGAAACCCTAACCCTAAAAACCCTTGCAGCCCTAACCCGATAAAATTTACCACACTAAACCCCTGAAGACTGTTCTGGGGGGTCCACATTCAATTCTGGAATTTCACACTTCCATTTAAGTGTTCTTCCCCCCCAATATGGGGGTCCGCCCACCCAATTTTGGGGGTTCCTCCCCTAATTGGGGGGGACACAACCAATTTTGGGGGGGGACACAACCAATTTTGGGGGGGACACAACCGATTTTAGAGTCCCCCACCCTCCTTTTTTGGGTTTCCCCCAATATTAAGAGCTCTTCCGCTCAATTTTGGGGGACCCCACAATTTTGACGTTCCTTCCCCTAACTTTGGGCTTCAACCCTTCAATTTTGGGTGGGCTCCCCCCCTCTTATTTTGGCCTTCCGCCCTAATATTAGGCCTAACCCCTAAGAACCTTGACCCCTAACGCTATGGCAACCACGGATCTAACCCTAACCCCTACCCCAACAAACCCTAGAAACCCTAACCCTAAAAACCCTTACAGCCCTAACCCGATAAAATTTACCACACTAAACCCCTGAAGACTGTTCTGGGGGGTCCACATTCAATTCTGGAATTTCACACTTCCGTTTAAGTGTTCTGCCCCCCCAATATGGGGGTTCGCCCACCCAATTTTGGGGGTTCCTCCCCTAATTGGGGGGGACACAACCAATTTTGGGGGGGACACAACCAATTTGGGGGGGGACACAACCAATTTGGGGGGTCCCCCCAATTTTAGAGTCCCCCACCCTCCTTTTTTGGGTTTCCCCCAATATTAAGAGCTCTTCCGCCCAATTTTGGGGGACCCCACAATTTTGACGTTTCTTCCCCTAAATTGGGGCTTCGACCCTTCAATTTTGGGGGGGGCTCCCCCCTTAGTTTGGCCTTCCACCCTAATATTGGGCCTTACCCCTAAGAACCCTGACCCCTAACACTACGGCTCCCACGGATCTAACCCTAACCCCTACCCCAACAAACCCTAGAAACCCTAACCCTAAAAACCCTTACAGTCCTAACCCGATAAAATTTACCACACTAGACCTACGCCTAAAAGCCCTAACCCTAAAAATTAAGACTCTCTAAACCCTAACCCAAAACGTAAAGATTCTCAAAGCCCTAACGCTGGAGACCCTAACCTTAAAAAAAAAAAATAAGACCTTAAAACCCTAACCCTAAATACCTGACCATAACTAAAACCCTAAGACCCTAACCCTAAAAACCCTATCAACACTAAAACCACAAAATACTTTAAAACCTTAACACACTAACCCCCAAACCCTAACCCTTATAACTCCAACCCTAACAACCTTAAAATCCTAACCCTAAACCCTGGAAACCCTAACCCTGAAACCCAACCCTAGTGCCTTAGCCCTGAAACCTTAAAACCCTAACACCTTATTAGAAACACTCTGTAACCAATACCATAGGCTCAGGCAAGTATCTCAGTGAGGTAGCATTTTTATTCACGATTGCAATGGCAGGCGTCCCACAAGCCACCTACTAGTTCCATAACACAGTTTATATAATTTTTTTTTTCCTCTCGGTGACCAGGACCCTCCCCAGTTTCCCCATTGACTGGGTAATCCATGTTCACAATCTATCCAGTGCTTCACAGAAAATACACAGCTGCTGGCCTGTTACTAGTCAATTTTATTTTTTTCTTGACTGTTTTCCTCTTTGAGGTGGTAATGTTTCTTACACCGTGATTTCCACCCAATTGCTCTAAGGATTCTGGTTGTCTGCATTTTACAAGGTTGTCTGTTAAGCTTTCTTATCACTGCAAGCATATATCAATACCACCTTCCCTCCCTCTAAACGATGTAACTCTGTGCAAAAACATTTTTATTCCCACAACCTTGATCCCCTTACCCTAAAATCCTTATTCTCTTTAACCCTAACAACTCTAACCACAACCCTAACCCTTCATATCAACCCCCCGACGCTAATGACACTGACTAATGATCCAAACCCCAAACCCCAGGCAACCAACAAAGAAACAGACACAAAGCTGGAAACTACAAAAAAGGCAAAACCCTGGATACAGACCCCAAATCACAAACACGCTACCAAAATGCTACAGAAAAGCCCCAGACGCAGGCCCCAAGCACTACAGCTAGGCCCCAGAAGCTCTAGACACATCCCAAAGCCAAAATGCAATCCCCAAACACTACAGAAAAGCCCCCAAACACCAGACACAGGCTGCAGAAGTCTACAAGCAGGCCCCAGCCACACCCGGATGCAGACCCCAACTGTCCACAAGCAGCTCCCAACCCACCCCCCCCATGAACTGGACCCCCCCCCACCACCACCCAGATGCATGCCCCAGGCCCCAGGCCTCAGCCCCAGCCCCCACACCCCAGACTCAGGCCCCAAAGGTGTACAACCAGCTCCCAACTGCCCCCCTCAAAGGGAGGCCCCAAAGCCTGCCAGAGGACCCTAGAGCGTACAAGCAGCTCCCAACCCCCCCGGCACAGGCCCCAACCCCCCCCCAGACACAGGCCCCAAAGGTGTACAAGCAACTCCCCATCCTCCCCAGAGGCACGCCCCAAAGGTGTACAAACAGCCCCAACCCCCCAAGACCCAGACCCCTACAGCGTAGAAGCAGCTCCCAACCCCATGCCCCCAAGGCACATGCCCCAACCCCTCCCCCAAGGCAGGCCCTAACAGTGTACAAGCAGCTCCCACCCCCCCCCCCCAGACGCAGGCCCCAAAGGTGTACAAGCAGGCCCCTACAGTATACAAGCAGCTCACAACCACCCCCCGAAAGGCAGGCCCCAACCCCCTCCAGATGCAAGCCCGAAAGGTTAAAACCAGCTCCAACCCCCCAACCCCCCCCGGCCCGCGCAGACGCAGGCCCCAAAGGTGTACAAGCAGTTCCCAACCCCTCCAAGGCAGGCCCCAAAAGTGTACAGGCAGGCCCCTACAGTGTAGAAACGCTCCAACCCCCCCCCCTTCCACCTCGAGGGAGGCCCTCCCCCCCCAGTATACACGAAGCTCCCAACCCCCTCTCAGAGGAATGCCTAAAAAAGTATACAAGCAGCTCCTAACACCCCCACCTCCCCCCCCCCCAAAAGAGGCAGTCCCCAAAGGTGTACAAGCAGGCCCTCAAATCCCTTAGGTGTACAAGCAGGCCCTTCAAATCCCTTAGCCCCTGCGCCAGCTTTATTGGCGAGCAGCGAGGCTGGGGGGGGAGGGGGGCAAGACAGCCTTAAATAAAATACAAATATAAAAAGTGTTATAAATGGCTGTTATAAATCCAAATAGGATTACAATCAAAGTTTACAATTTATTAAACGAATAGGGGCAAGCAAGCAGCGCTGGGTGCGCCGGGAGTCTCTGCTCCCCCAGGACGCACACCTGTTACGTAAGGCGGCTGGTTTTGATGCTCCCAGGCTAATACATATTCATTACTACTTCGAGAAGAGGCAGGGTTATTAGAATTGGTTTCCGGAATCCGAAACCCCTCCCAGGGGCGCCTGCGTACCAGTCTCTGGTGGTCTCTCGGGGCTTGCTCGGGCTCAATGCTGGTTGTCTTCCTCTCAGGCTTTTGTCCTTCAATTGTCCTTCAGCTCCCCCTTCCTCCTCGTTTGGGAGCCTCTGCGCCGGATTTCAGAAACTCTAGCAACATCCCCTGCAGTAGTCAGCACTTTTCCCTAAAAACCCCTTTGTTCTCTTATCACCTAGACCCGGGCCTCGATGTTAACCCTTCAAATCCCTTAGTGACACGAATTGCTGGACCATTCCTTACAAAAGGAAGGATAAAATATGTAGAGGAGCAATGGCACACGCGAAAGCCCAGCGCCGCGGGCAGAGGCAGCGAAGGTTGACGGCAGAACAGTGCTCGGTTTGAACACGGAGAGGGAAAGCGAGGGGAAGGTGGCCGAAGCCGGCCGCAGTCTCTGAGCTCTCCTCCTCCTGATTGTTTTCTCTCAAAGCCATTTCTGTCTGTGTGCGGGCACCCGGAGCCGGCAGAAGTCCCCGTGAAGTCCTTCGGCAGGACGCAGGGCTGCGTGGGCTCCAGTGAGAGAGGGAGTTAGGAGAATCTTATCAAGTAGAGATAGAGCGCTGACAGCGTTAAACTAGGATGCTACTTAGCGTCTTTGCTAACTATGGTGCATTGTGCCAATTAACTAAAGCAAGAAGCCTTGGGCCCCTTACCAAGGTCAGTCTCCTAATAAGAGAGTGAGCCTGTCTTAAGAAACTGGGAGAAACTGGTCCTGCAGGTGGACAAGAGCCAAGGAGCAACTGAGTCTGTGCAAAGACAAGAGGTCAACTAGCGGTGACGAGGAAGAGTCATCAATCTTCATGCCCATGACCTCCCGTGCTGCCCAGCGCTGAATAAACATACCTACTTTACAATCTCACTGATTGTGGAGTCCCTTTTCCACAAGTCACTAGCAGCGGTTTCTTCCGCAGAGGTTTTCCCAGAGCCGCTTCAAAGCTTCCCTCGCGGAGCTGGGGCGTCGCAGGGGGTCGTCAAAGCACGCACGCGCACACACACACACACGCACACACACACACACAGGCGTTGTTGTCCAAACAGAAAGTATTTACAACAAATTCGACAAGCGGTTTTCCTCTGCCAGCAGCAAATGCCTGAGGGCCCCTACAGCTTCACGAATCATAGCACAAAGAGCCTAAAGTTCCTCTAAAATTTAGGGAAATGATTCAAAATAGATCTGCTAGGAGAAAACGATCACTGGCGGCAGGGTACACAATACACGCGAGTCTCAGCTCTCCTCCGCAGGGTCAGTGCCCACGCCCAAGTGCGACGCTGATGGCACCCGAACATTTGCTGTAGCAGGCAGCAGAGCCAGCAGCTCAGGGGAGCAATTTTAAAAACCAGGAGGCACTTAAACCAACCCTTAATTGACCCAGTTACTGCAGGAGAGTCCCGACTACTCGCCCTGGAGTCCTACTGTCACCAGCAAAAAGCACCAACCAAAGCTTGGGGGAACTTTGGTACAGCACAAGAGAAGGGAGTGGGGGTAGCGTAGCCGTATCGCAGAGCTGCTGCTTTTCACACCATTTTATCATCCCTGATAATTGAAAGTAAGGCCGGGTGGGCTGACCCCACCACCACCACTCCTGGCAGCATGTTTGGTCCACAACGCTAGAATAATTATTTTGCTCCCTCCTGCCCCTACAGCTTCATCATCTGAAAAGATTACAGTCAAAACAATGGCATACACAAATAAAAGTCAAGAGTTGACATAGTAACTCCGGGATTTGGGTATCAACTGTCCGAGAAATCAGAACACCCAGGCTTCACAATGTGCCCAACATCGAGCTGTGCCAAGGGGGGGCGGAAGGAAGAAGCTTTCCGTTTAAGCCTTCAGAGCATCGCTCCATCACTACGTCAATTCACAGCCACCACAGCGTGCCGATGGACATCTTTCTGTGCCAAAAGAAACAAGTGCTTTGTCCTCTTGATATCAAAGGTAGCCACCTATAGTTACGGAACCATGCACAAGACCTTAACTCTGACCAGCAGGAAAACTTAGGACAACTGAGTGCAGATCCTGCCAATTTCTACCAGTTCCAACTGTGCTTTAAGTCTCATTGCAAAGCCTCAGTTAGAAAAAGGATCACCTCAGGGTATCCAACAAGAAGAAGAGTTGTTTTTTTTTTTTTTTTTTTTCAATATACCATAGGACTATGCAGTTCAATCATCAATCATCTTGGAAAGCTCAAGGAGGAGGTCATCCTCATCCTTCCCTGGGTCCAAGTCGAGCTCGGCTTCCAGTATGCCGTCTGAGAGTTCCCAAAGTAGCATCTCTAAATCCTCGTCTACAGATACGGGCGCGTTGCCTGTGGAACTCAGCCGGCGTGTCCTTGCTTCTTCTAGCTGGGTAGAAGCTGAAGTCGAGCTTGAGAACTCCATTGGCTCCACGGATTCTGCCTGGCTTCCAAGATGTGCTTCAGGTCTTGGCAGAGCAAGGAAGAGAACAATCAGTATATGCCATTTCTTAACGGGAAATCCCTTTTCTGCAAACCGGCTCTTAAAACCGTAGCCAACCCCTCCTGCACTTCAATCTTACCCAGGGATTGTTATTCAATTAACCCAGGGCTACATTTAGAGCCCGATATATTAGCAGGTACATTTTTCAGTTTGGGGGTTTCTCTGTGAAGCCAGAGCACCCGGAGTCTAGCAAAGATGGGAAACCAACATGGCCTCCCGGAAGCCCAGTGTCCGAGAACTACATCTCCCGGCATGCTCTGGGAAAACAATATGGACTCCCGGAAACCCGGTGGCCAAGAACTACATTTCCCAGCACTCCCCAGAAAATTGAGCCTCGCAGCGTGCCGTAGGACGCCATTTTTTGCTCTGTTACATTACCGGTTTCGTGTTTATGGAGGGTTTTCCCGCCGTTTTGGGGGGTTTCCCCTCAATTTCGGGTTTTCAGCTCTCCATTTCAGAGTTCTTCCCCGCAATTTTGGGGTTCCTTCCCCTAATTTGGTGCTTCGCCCCCCCCCCACTTTTGGGGTTCCCCCTCCATTTTGGGGATTCCCCCCAATTCCAAGCCCCCCACAATTTTGGAGGCCCCCACCATCCTTTCTTGGCCTGCCACCCTAATATTAAGGTTCTTTCCCCCAGTGTTGGGGTTCTCACCACATGTTTGAGGTTCCTTCCCTTAATTTGGGGCTTAGCTCCCCGGGATCTGGGGCTTTAACCCCAATTTTGGGGGTCCCCCCCAAGTTTGGGGATTCCTCCCCAGGTCTGGGGGGGGTCCACATTCAATTCTGGAATTTCACACTTCCATTTAAGTCTTCTTCCCCCCAATTTGGGGGTTCACCCACCCAATTTTGGGGGTTCCTCCCCTAATTTGGGGGGACCCGACCAATTTTGGGGGTCCCCCCCAATTGTAGAGTCCCCCACCCTCCTTTTTTGGGTTCCCCCCTAATATTAAAGAGTTCTTCCGCCCAATTTTGGGGGACCCCACAATTTGGCCGTTCCTTCCCCTAACTTTGGGCTTCAACCCTTCGATTTTGGGGGGGGCTCCCCCCCTCTTATTTTGGCCTTCCGCCCTAATATTAGGCCTAACCCCTAAGAACCTTGACCCCTAACGCTATGGCAACCACGGATCTAACCCTAACCCCTACCCCAACAAACCCTAGAAACCCTAACCCTAAAAACCCTTACAGCCCTAACCCGATAAAATTTACCACACTAAACCCCTGAAGACTGTTCTGGGGGGTCCACATTCAATTCTGGAATTTCACACTTCCATTTAAGTGTTCTTCCCCCCCAATATGGGGGTTCGCCCACCCAATTTTGGGGGTTCCTCCCCTAATTGGGGGGGACACAACCAATTTGGGGGGGGACACAACCAATTTGGGGGGTCCCCCCAATTTTAGAGTCCCCCACCCTCCTTTTTTGGGTTTCCCCCAATATTAAGAGCTCTTCCGCCCAATTTTGGGGGACCCCACAATTTTGACGTTTCTTCCCCTAAATTGGGGCTTCGACCCTTCAATTTTGGGGGGGGCTCCCCCCTTAGTTTGGCCTTCCACCCTAATATTGGGCCTTACCCCTAAGAACCCTGACCCCTAACACTACGGCTCCCACGGATCTAACCCTAACCCCTACCCCAAAAAACCCTAGAAACCCTAACCCTAAAAACCCTTACAGTCCTAACCCGATAAAATTTACCACACTAGACCTACGCCTAAAAGCCCTAACCCTAAAAATTAAGACTCTCTAAACCCTAACCCAAAACGTAAAGATTCTCAAAGCCCTAACGCTGGAGACCCTAACCTTAAAAAAAAAAAATAAGACCTTAAAACCCTAACCCTAAATACCTGACCATAACTAAAACCCTAAGACCCTAACCCTAAAAACCCTATCAACACTAAAACCACAAAATACTTTAAAACCTTAACACACTAACCCCCAAACCCTAACCCTTATAACTCCAACCCTAACAACCTTAAAATCCTAACCCTAAACCCTGGAAACCCTAACCCTGAAACCCAACCCTAGTGCCTTAGCCCTGAAACCTTAAAACCCTAACACCTTATTAGAAACACTCTGTAACCAATACCATAGGCTCAGGCAAGTATCTCAGTGAGGTAGCATTTTTATTCACGATTGCAATGGCAGGCGTCCCACAAGCCACCTACTAGTTCCATAACACAGTTTATATAATTTTTTTTTTCCTCTCGGTGACCAGGACCCTCCCCAGTTTCCCCATTGACTGGGTAATCCATGTTCACAATCTATCCAGTGCTTCACAGAAAATACACAGCTGCTGGCCTGTTACTAGTCAATTTTATTTTTTTCTTGACTGTTTTCCTCTTTGAGGTGGTAATGTTTCTTACACCGTGATTTCCACCCAATTGCTCTAAGGATTCTGGTTGTCTGCATTTTACAAGGTTGTCTGTTAAGCTTTCTTATCACTGCAAGCATATATCAATACCACCTTCCCTCCCTCTAAATGATGTAACTCTGTGCAAAAACATTTTTATTCCCACAACCTTGATCCCCTTACCCTAAAATCCTTATTCTCTTTAACCCTAACAACTCTAACCACAACCCTAACCCTTCATATCAACCCCCCGACGCTAATGACACTGACTAATGATCCAAACCCCAAACCCCAGGCAACCAACAAAGAAACAGACACAAAGCTGGAAACTACAAAAAAGGCAAAACCCTGGATACAGACCCCAAATCACAAACACGCTACCAAAATGCTACAGAAAAGCCCCAGACGCAGGCCCCAAGCACTACAGCTAGGCCCCAGAAGCTCTAGACACATCCCAAAGCCAAAATGCAATCCCCAAACACTACAGAAAAGCCCCCAAACACCAGACACAGGCTGCAGAAGTCTACAAGCAGGCCCCAGCCACACCCGGATGCAGACCCCAACTGTCCACAAGCAGCTCCCAACCCACCCCCCCCATGAACTGGACCCCCCACCACCACCACCCAGATGCATGCCCCAGGCCCCAGGCCTCAGCCCCAGCCCCCACACCCCAGACTCAGGCCCCAAAGGTGTACAACCAGCTCCCAACTGCCCCCCTCAAAGGGAGGCCCCAAAGCCTGCCAGAGGACCCTAGAGCGTACAAGCAGCTCCCAACCCCCCCGGCACAGGCCCCAACCCCCCCCCAGACACAGGCCCCAAAGGTGTACAAGCAACTCCCCATCCTCCCCAGAGGCACGCCCCAAAGGTGTACAAACAGCCCCAACCCCCCAAGACCCAGACCCCTACAGCGTAGAAGCAGCTCCCAACCCCATGCCCCCAAGGCACATGCCCCAACCCCTCCCCCAAGGCAGGCCCTAACAGTGTACAAGCAGCTCCCACCCCCCCCCCCCAGACGCAGGCCCCAAAGGTGTACAAGCAGGCCCCTACAGTATACAAGCAGCTCACAACCACCCCCCGAAAGGCAGGCCCCAACCCCCTCCAGATGCAAGCCCGAAAGGTTAAAACCAGCTCCAACCCCCCAACCCCCCCCGCCCCGCGCAGACGCAGGCCCCAAAGGTGTACAAGCAGTTCCCAACCCCTCCAAGGCAGGCCCCAAAAGTGTACAGGCAGGCCCCTACAGTGTAGAAACGCTCCAACCCCCCCCCCTTCCACCTCGAGGGAGGCCCTCCCCCCCCAGTATACACGAAGCTCCCAACCCCCTCTCAGAGGAATGCCTAAAAAAGTATACAAGCAGCTCCTAACACCCCCACCTCCCCCCCCCCCAAAAG
This sequence comes from Anser cygnoides, assembly GCF_040182565.1. Lineage (NCBI taxonomy): Eukaryota > Metazoa > Chordata > Aves > Anseriformes > Anatidae > Anser > Anser cygnoides. The sequence goes on from NW_027103094.1 coordinate 32,815, forward strand.
AGGCAGTCCCCAAAGGTGTACAAGCAGGCCCTCAAATCCCTTAGGTGTACAAGCAGGCCCTTCAAATCCCTTAGCCCCTGCGCCAGCTTTATTGGCGAGCAGCGAGGCTGGGGGGGGAGGGGGGCAAGACAGCCTTAAATAAAATACAAATATAAAAAGTGTTATAAATGGCTGTTATAAATCCAAATAGGATTACAATCAAAGTTTACAATTTATTAAACGAATAGAGGCAAGCAAGCAGCGCTGGGTGCGCCGGGAGTCTCTGCTCCCCCAGGACGCACACCTGTTACGTAAGGCGGCTGGTTTTGATGCTCCCAGGCTAATACATATTCATTACTACTTCGAGAAGAGGCAGGGTTATTAGAATTGGTTTCCGGAATCCGAAACCCCTCCCAGGGGCGCCTGCGTACCAGTCTCTGGTGGTCTCTCGGGGCTTGCTCGGGCTCAATGCTGGTTGTCTTCCTCTCAGGCTTTTGTCCTTCAATTGTCCTTCAGCTCCCCCTTCCTCCTCGTTTGGGAGCCTCTGCGCCGGATTTCAGAAACTCTAGCAACATCCCCTGCAGTAGTCAGCACTTTTCCCTAAAAACCCCTTTGTTCTCTTATCACCTAGACCCGGGCCTCGATGTTAACCCTTCAAATCCCTTAGTGACACGAATTGCTGGACCATTCCTTACAAAAGGAAGGATAAAATATGTAGAGGAGCAATGGCACACGCGAAAGCCCAGCGCCGCGGGCAGAGGCAGCGAAGGTTGACGGCAGAACAGTGCTCGGTTTGAACACGGAGAGGGAAAGCGAGGGGAAGGTGGCCGAAGCCGGCCGCAGTCTCTGAGCTCTCCTCCTCCTGATTGTTTTCTCTCAAAGCCATTTCTGTCTGTGTGCGGGCACCCGGAGCCGGCAGAAGTCCCCGTGAAGTCCTTCGGCAGGACGCAGGGCTGCGTGGGCTCCAGTGAGAGAGGGAGTTAGGAGAATCTTATCAAGTAGAGATAGAGCGCTGACGGCATTAAACTAGGATGCTACTTAGCGTCTTTGCTAACTATGGTGCATTGTGCCAATTAACTAAAGCAAGAAGCCTTGGGCCCCTTACCAAGGTCAGTCTCCTAATAAGAGAGTGAGCCTGTCTTAAGAAACTGGGAGAAACTGGTCCTGCAGGTGGACAAGAGCCAAGGAGCAACTGAGTCTGTGCAAAGACAAGAGGTCAACTAGCGGTGACAAGGAAGAGTCATCAATCTTCATGCCCACGACCTCCCGTGCTGCCCAGCGCTGAATAAACATACCTACTTTACAATCTCACTGATTGTGGAGTCCCTTTTCCGCAAGTCACTAGCAGCGGTTTCTTCCGCAGAGGTTTTCCCAGAGCCGCTTCAAAGCTTCCCTCGCGGAGCTGGGGCGTCGCAGGGGGTCGTCAAAGCACGCACGCGCACACACACACACACGCACACACACACACACAGGCGTTGTTGTCCAAACAGAAAGTATTTACAACAAATTCGACAAGCGGTTTTCCTCTGCCAGCAGCAAATGCCTGAGGGCCCCTACAGCTTCACAAATCATAGCACAAAGAGCCTAAAGTTCCTCTAAAATTTAGGGAAATGATTCAAAATAGATCTGCTAGGGGAAAACGATCACTGGCGGCAGGGTACACAATACACGCGAGTCTCAGCTCTCCTCCGCAGGGTCAGTGCCCACGCCCAAGTGCGACGCTGATGGCACCCGAACATTTGCTGTAGCAGGCAGCAGAGCCAGCAGCTCAGGGGAGCAATTTTAAAAACCAGGAGGCACTTAAACCAACCCTTAATTGACCCAGTTACTGCAGGAGAGTCCCGACTACTCGCCCTGGAGTCCTACTGTCACCAGCAAAAAGCACCAACCAAAGCTTGGGGGAACTTTGGTACAGCACAAGAGAAGGGAGTGGGGGTAGCGTAGCCGTATCGCAGAGCTGCTGCTTTTCACACCATTTTATCATCCCTGATAATTGAAAGTAAGGCCGGGTGGGCTGACCCCACCACCACCACTCCTGGCAGCATGTTTGGTCCACAACGCTAGAATAATTATTTTGCTCCCTCCCGCCCCTACAGCTTCATCATCTGAAAAGATTACAGTCAAAACAATGGCATACACAAATAAAAGTCAAGAGTTGACATAGTAACTCCGGGATTTGGGTATCAACTGTCCGAGAAATCAGAACACCCAGGCTTCACAATGTGCCCAACATCGAGCTGTGCCAACGGGTGGGGGGGAAGGAAGAAGCTTTCCGTTTAAGCCTTCAGAGCATCGCTCCATCACTACGTCAATTCACAGCCACCACAGCGTGCCGATGGACATCTTTCTGTGCCAAAAGAAACAAGTGCTTTGTCCTCTTGATATCAAAGGTAGCCACCTATAGTTACGGAACCATGCACAAGACCTTAACTCTGACCAGCAGGAAAACTTAGGACAACTGAGTGCAGATCCTGCCAATTTCTACCAGTTCCAACTGTGCTTTAAGTCTCATTGCAAAGCCTCAGTTAGAAAAAGGATCACCTCAGGGTATCCAACAAGAAGAAGAGTTGTTTTTTTTTTTTTTTTTTTTTTTTTCAATATACCATAGGACTATGCAGTTCAATCATCAATCATCTTGGAAAGCTCAAGGAGGAGGTCATCCTCATCCTTCCCTGGGTCCAAGTCAAGCTCGGCTTCCAGTATGCCGTCTGAGAGTTCCCAAAGTAGCATCTCTAAATCCTCGTCTACAGATACGGGCGCGTTGCCTGTGGAACTCAGCCGGCGTGTCCTTGCTTCTTCTAGCTGGGAAGAAGCTGAAGTCGAGCTTGAGAACTCCATTGGCTCCACGGATTCTGCCTGGCTTCCAAGATGTGCTTCAGGTCTTGGCAGAGCAAGGAAGAGAACAATCAGTATATGCCATTTCTTAACGGGAAATCCCTTTTCTGCAAACCGGCTCTTAAAACCGTAGCCAACCCCTCCTGCACTTCAATCTTACCCAGGGATTGTTATTCAATTAACCCAGGTCTACATTTAGAGCCCAATATATTAGCAGGTACATTTTTCAGTTTGGGGGTTTCTCTGTGAAGCCAGAGCACCCGGAGTCTAGCAAAGATGGGAAACCAACATGGCCTCCCGGAAGCCCAGTGTCCGAGAACTACATCTCCCGGCATGCTCTGGGAAAACAATATGGACTCCCGGAAACCCGGTGGCCAAGAACTACATTTCCCAGCACTCCCCAGAAAATTGAGCCTCGCAGCGTGCCGTAGGACGCCATTTTTTGCTCTGTTACATTACCGGTTTCGTGTTTATGGAGGGTTTTCCCGCCGTTTTGGGGGGTTTCCCCTCAATTTCGGGTTTTCAGCTCTCCATTTCAGAGTTCTTCCCCGCAATTTTGGGGTTCCTTCCCCTAATTTGGTGCTTCGCCCCCCCCCCACTTTTGGGGTTCCCCCTCCATTTTGGGGATTCCCCCCAATTCCAAGCCCCCCACAATTTTGGAGGCCCCCACCATCCTTTCTTGGCCTGCCACCCTAATATTAAGGTTCTTTCCCCCAATGTTGGGGTTCTCACCACATGTTTGAGGTTCCTTCCCTTAATTTGGGGCTTAGCTCCCCGGGATCTGGGGCTTTAACCCCAATTTTGGGGGTCCCCCCCAAGTTTGGGGATTCCTCCCCAGGTCTGGGGGGGGTCCACATTCAATTCTGGAATTTCACACTTCCATTTAAGTCTTCTTCCCCCCAATTTGGGGGTTCACCCACCCAATTTTGGGGGTTCCTCCCCTAATTTGGGGGGACCCGACCAATTTTGGGGGTCCCCCCCAATTGTAGAGTCCCCCACCCTCCTTTTTTGGGTTTCCTGCTAATATTAAAGAGTTCTTCCGCCCAATTTTGGGGGACCCCACAATTTGGCCGTTCCTTCCCCCAACTTTGGGCTTCAACCCTTCGATTTTGGGGGGGGCTCCCCCCCTCTTATTTTGGCCTTCCGCCCTACTATTAGGCCTAACCCCTAAGAACCTTGACCCCTAAGCCTATGGCAACCACGGATCTAACCCTAACCCCTACCCCAACAAACCCTAGAAACCCTAACCCTAAAAACCCTTGCAGCCCTAACCCGATAAAATTTACCACACTAAACCCCTGAAGACTGTTCTGGGGGGGTCCACATTCAATTCTGGAATTTCACACTTCCATTTAAGTGTTCTGCCCCCCCAATATGGGGGTTCGCCCACCCAATTTTGGGGGTTCCTCCCCTAATTGGGGGGACACAACCAATTTTGGGGGGGACACAACCAATTTGGGGGGGGACACAACCAATTTGGGGGGTCCCCCCAATTTTAGAGTCCCCCACCCTCCTTTTTTGGGTTTCCCCCAAATATTAAGAGCTCTTCCGCCCAATTTTGGGGGACCCCACAATTTTGACGTTTCTTCCCCTAAATTGGGGCTTCGACCCTTCAATTTTGGGGGGGGCTCCCCCCTTAGTTTGGCCTTCCACCCTAATATTGGGCCTTACCCCTAAGAACCCTACCCCTAACACTACGGCTCCCATGGATCTAACCCTAACCCCTACCCCAAAAAACCCTAGAAACCCTAACCCTAAAAACCCTTACAGTCCTAACCCGATAAAATTTACCACACTAGACCTACGCCTAAAAGCCCTAACCCTAAAAATTAAGACCCTCTAAACCCTAACCCAAAACGTAAAGATTCTCAAAGCCCTAACGCTGGAGACCCTAACCTTAAAAAAAAAAATAAGACCTTAAAACCCTAACCCTAAATACCTGACCATAACTAAAACCCTAAGACCCTAACCCTAAAAACCCTATCAACACTAAAACCACAAAATACTTTAAAACCTTAATACACTAACCCCCAAACCCTAACCCTTATAACTCCAACCCTAACAACCTTAAAATCCTAACCCTAAACCCTGGAAACCCTAACCCTGAAACCCAACCCTAGTGCCTTAGCCCTGAAACCTTAAAACCCTAACACCTTATTAGAAACACTCTGTAACCAATACCATAGGCTCAGGCAAGTATCTCAGTGAGGTAGCATTTTTATTCACGATTGCAATGGCAGGCGTCCCACAAGCCACCTACTAGTTCCATAACACAGTTTATATAATTTTTTTTTTCCTCTCGGTGACCAGGACCCTCCCCAGTTTCCCCATTGACTGGGTAATCCATGTTCACAATCTATCCAGTGCTTCACAGAAAATACACAGCTGCTGGCCTGTTACTAGTCAATTTTATTTTTTTCTTGACTGTTTTCCTCTTTGAGGTGGTAATGTTTCTTACACCGTGATTTCCACCCAATTGCTCTAAGGATTCTGTTTGTCTGCATTTTACAAGGTTGTCTGTTAAGCTTTCTTATCACTGCAAGCATATATCAATACCACCTTCCCTCCCTCTAAACGATGTAACTCTGTGCAAAAACATTTTTATTCCCACAACCTTGATCCCCTTACCCTAAAATCCTTATTCTCTTTAACCCTAACAACTCTAACCACAACCCTAACCCTTCATATCAACCCCCCGACGCTAATGACACTGACTAATGATCCAAACCCCAAACCCCAGGCAACCAACAAAGAAACAGACACAAAGCTGGAAACTACAAAAAAGGCAAAACCCTGGATACAGACCCCAAATCACAAACACGCTACCAAAATGCTACAGAAAAGCCCCAGACGCAGGCCCCAAGCACTACAGCTAGGCCCCAGAAGCTCTAGACACATCCCAAAGCCAAAATGCAATCCCCAAACACTACAGAAAAGCCCCCAAACACCAGACACAGGCTGCAGAAGTCTACAAGCAGGCCCCAGCCACACCCGGATGCAGACCCCAACTGTCCACAAGCAGCTCCCAACCCACCCCCCCCATGAACTGGACCCCCCCCCACCACCACCCAGATGCATGCCCCAGGCCCCAGGCCTCAGCCCCAGCCCCCACACCCCAGACTCAGGCCCCAAAGGTGTACAACCAGCTCCCAACTGCCCCCCTCAAAGGGAGGCCCCAAAGCCTGCCAGAGGACCCTAGAGCGTACAAGCAGCTCCCAACCCCCCCGGCACAGGCCCCAACCCCCCCCCAGACACAGGCCCCAAAGGTGTACAAGCAACTCCCCATCCTCCCCAGAGGCACGCCCCAAAGGTGTACAAACAGCCCCAACCCCCCAAGACCCAGACCCCTACAGCGTAGAAGCAGCTCCCAACCCCATGCCCCCAAGGCACATGCCCCAACCCCTCCCCCAAGGCAGGCCCTAACAGTGTACAAGCAGCTCCCACCCCCCCCCCCCAGACGCAGGCCCCAAAGGTGTACAAGCAGGCCCCTACAGTATACAAGCAGCTCACAACCACCCCCCGAAAGGCAGGCCCCAACCCCCTCCAGATGCAAGCCCGAAAGGTTAAAACCAGCTCCAACCCCCCAACCCCCCCCGCCCCGCGCAGACGCAGGCCCCAAAGGTGTACAAGCAGTTCCCAACCCCTCCAAGGCAGGCCCCAAAAGTGTACAGGCAGGCCCCTACAGTGTAGAAACGCTCCAACCCCCCCCCCTTCCACCTCGAGGGAGGCCCTCCCCCCCCAGTATACACGAAGCTCCCAACCCCCTCTCAGAGGAATGCCTAAAAAAGTATACAAGCAGCTCCTAACACCCCCACCTCCCCCCCCCCCAAAAGAGGCAGTCCCCAAAGGTGTACAAGCAGGCCCTCAAATCCCTTAGGTGTACAAGCAGGCCCTTCAAATCCCTTAGCCCCTGCGCCAGCTTTATTGGCGAGCAGCGAGGCTGGGGGGGGAGGGGGGCAAGACGGCCTTAAATAAAATACAAATATAAAAAGTGTTATAAATGGCTGTTATAAATCCAAATAGGATTACAATCAAAGTTTACAATTTATTAAACGAATAGAGGCAAGCAAGCAGCGCTGGGTGCGCCGGGAGTCTCTGCTCCCCCAGGACGCACACCTGTTACGTAAGGCGGCTGGTTTTGATGCTCCCAGGCTAATACATATTCATTACTACTTCGAGAAGAGGCAGGGTTATTAGAATTGGTTTCCGGAATCCGAAACCCCTCCCAGGGGCGCCTGCGTACCAGTCTCTGGTGGTCTCTCGGGGCTTGCTCGGGCTCAATGCTGGTTGTCTTCCTCTCAGGCTTTTGTCCTTCAATTGTCCTTCAGCTCCCCCTTCCTCCTCGTTTGGGAGCCTCTGCGCCGGATTTCAGAAACTCTAGCAACATCCCCTGCAGTAGTCAGCACTTTTCCCTAAAAACCCCTTTGTTCTCTTATCACCTAGACCCGGGCCTCGATGTTAACCCTTCAAATCCCTTAGTGACACGAATTGCTGGACCATTCCTTACAAAAGGAAGGATAAAATATGTAGAGGAGCAATGGCACACGCGAAAGCCCAGCGCCGCGGGCAGAGGCAGCGAAGGTTGACGGCAGAACAGTGCTCGGTTTGAACACGGAGAGGGAAAGCGAGGGGAAGGTGGCCGAAGCCGGCCGCAGTCTCTGAGCTCTCCTCCTCCTGATTGTTTTCTCTCAAAGCCATTTCTGTCTGTGTGCGGGCACCCGGAGCCGGCAGAAGTCCCCGTGAAGTCCTTCGGCAGGACGGAGGGCTGCGTGGGCTCCAGTGAGAGAGGGAGTTAGGAGAATCTTATCAAGTAGAGATAGAGCGCTGACGGCATTAAACTAGGATGCTACTTAGCGTCTTTGCTAACTATGGTGCATTGTGCCAATTAACTAAAGCAAGAAGCCTTGGGCCCCTTACCAAGGTCAGTCTCCTAATAAGAGAGTGAGCCTGTCTTAAGAAACTGGGAGAAACTGGTCCTGCAGGTGGACAAGAGCCAAGGAGCAACTGAGTCTGTGCAAAGACAAGAGGTCAACTAGCGGTGACGAGGAAGAGTCATCAATCTTCATGCCCACGACCTCCCGTGCTGCCCAGCGCTGAATAAACATACCTACTTTACAATCTCACTGATTGTGGAGTCCCTTTTCCGCAAGTCACTAGCAGCGGTTTCTTCCGCAGAGGTTTTCCCAGAGCCGCTTCAAAGCTTCCCTCGCGGAGCTGGGGCGTCGCAGGGGGTCGTCAAAGCACGCACGCGCACACACACACACACGCACACACACACACACAGGCGTTGTTGTCCAAACAGAAAGTATTTACAACAAATTCGACAAGCGGTTTTCCTCTGCCAGCAGCAAATGCCTGAGGGCCCCTACAGCTTCACAAATCATAGCACAAAGAGCCTAAAGTTCCTCTAAAATTTAGGGAAATGATTCAAAATAGATCTGCTAGGGGAAAACGATCACTGGCGGCAGGGTACACAATACACGCGAGTCTCAGCTCTCCTCCGCAGGGTCAGTGCCCACGCCCAAGTGCGACGCTGATGGCACCCGAACATTTGCTGTAGCAGGCAGCAGAGCCAGCAGCTCAGGGGAGCAATTTTTAAAACCAGGAGGCACTTAAACCAACCCTTAATTGACCCAGTTACTGCAGGAGAGTCCCGACTACTCGCCCTGGAGTCCTACTGTCACCAGCAAAAAGCACCAACCAAAGCTTGGGGGAACTTTGGTACAGCACAAGAGAAGGGAGTGGGGGTAGCGTAGCCGTATCGCAGAGCTGCTGCTTTTCACACCATTTTATCATCCCTGATAATTGAAAGTAAGGCCGGGTGGGCTGACCCCACCACCACCACTCCTGGCAGCATGTTTGGTCCACAACGCTAGAATAATTATTTTGCTCCCTCCCGCCCCTACAGCTTCATCATCTGAAAAGATTACAGTCAAAACAATGGCATACACAAATAAAAGTCAAGAGTTGACATAGTAACTCCGGGATTTGGGTATCAACTGTCCGAGAAATCAGAACACCCAGGCTTCACAATGTGCCCAACATCGAGCTGTGCCAACGGGTGGGGGGGAAGGAAGAAGCTTTCCGTTTAAGCCTTCAGAGCATCGCTCCATCACTACGTCAATTCACAGCCACCACAGCGTGCCGATGGACATCTTTCTGTGCCAAAAGAAACAAGTGCTTTGTCCTCTTGATATCAAAGGTAGCCACCTATAGTTACGGAACCATGCACAAGACCTTAACTCTGACCAGCAGGAAAACTTAGGACAACTGAGTGCAGATCCTGCCAATTTCTACCAGTTCCAACTGTGCTTTAAGTCTCATTGCAAAGCCTCAGTTAGAAAAAGGATCACCTCAGGGTATCCAACAAGAAGAAGAGTTGTTTTTTTTTTTTTTTTTTTTTTTTTCAATATACCATAGGACTATGCAGTTCAATCATCAATCATCTTGGAAAGCTCAAGGAGGAGGTCATCCTCATCCTTCCCTGGGTCCAAGTCAAGCTCGGCTTCCAGTATGCCGTCTGAGAGTTCCCAAAGTAGCATCTCTAAATCCTCGTCTACAGATACGGGCGCGTTGCCTGTGGAACTCAGCCGGCGTGTCCTTGCTTCTTCTAGCTGGGAAGAAGCTGAAGTCGAGCTTGAGAACTCCATTGGCTCCACGGATTCTGCCTGGCTTCCAAGATGTGCTTCAGGTCTTGGCAGAGCAAGGAAGAGAACAATCAGTATATGCCATTTCTTAACGGGAAATCCCTTTTCTGCAAACCGGCTCTTAAAACCGTAGCCAACCCCTCCTGCACTTCAATCTTACCCAGGGATTGTTATTCAATTAACCCAGGTCTACATTTAGAGCCCAATATATTAGCAGGTACATTTTTCAGTTTGGGGGTTTCTCTGTGAAGCCAGAGCACCCGGAGTCTAGCAAAGATGGGAAACCAACATGGCCTCCCGGAAGCCCAGTGTCCGAGAACTACATCTCCCGGCATGCTCTGGGAAAACAATATGGACTCCCGGAAACCCGGTGGCCAAGAACTACATTTCCCAGCACTCCCCAGAAAATTGAGCCTCGCAGCGTGCCGTAGGACGCCATTTTTTGCTCTGTTACATTACCGGTTTCGTGTTTATGGAGGGTTTTCCCGCCGTTTTGGGGGGTTTCCCCTCAATTTCGGGTTTTCAGCTCTCCATTTCAGAGTTCTTCCCCGCAATTTTGGGGTTCCTTCCCCTAATTTGGTGCTTCGCCCCCCCCCCACTTTTGGGGTTCCCCCTCCATTTTGGGGATTCCCCCCAATTCCAAGCCCCCCACAATTTTGGAGGCCCCCACCATCCTTTCTTGGCCTGCCACCCTAATATTAAGGTTCTTTCCCCCAATGTTGGGGTTCTCACCACATGTTTGAGGTTCCTTCCCTTAATTTGGGGCTTAGCTCCCCGGGATCTGGGGCTTTAACCCCAATTTTGGGGGTCCCCCCCAAGTTTGGGGATTCCTCCCCAGGTCTGGGGGGGGTCCACATTCAATTCTGGAATTTCACACTTCCATTTAAGTCTTCTTCCCCCCAATTTGGGGGTTCACCCACCCAATTTTGGGGGTTCCTCCCCTAATTTGGGGGGACCCGACCAATTTTGGGGGTCCCCCCCAATTGTAGAGTCCCCCACCCTCCTTTTTTGGGTTTCCTGCTAATATTAAAGAGTTCTTCCGCCCAATTTTGGGGGACCCCACAATTTGGCCGTTCCTTCCCCCAACTTTGGGCTTCAACCCTTCGATTTTGGGGGGGGCTCCCCCCCTCTTATTTTGGCCTTCCGCCCTACTATTAGGCCTAACCCCTAAGAACCTTGACCCCTAAGCCTATGGCAACCACGGATCTAACCCTAACCCCTACCCCAACAAACCCTAGAAACCCTAACCCTAAAAACCCTTGCAGCCCTAACCCGATAAAATTTACCACACTAAACCCCTGAAGACTGTTCTGGGGGGGTCCACATTCAATTCTGGAATTTCACACTTCCATTTAAGTGTTCTGCCCCCCCAATATGGGGGTTCGCCCACCCAATTTTGGGGGTTCCTCCCCTAATTGGGGGGACACAACCAATTTTGGGGGGGACACAACCAATTTGGGGGGGGACACAACCAATTTGGGGGGTCCCCCCAATTTTAGAGTCCCCCACCCTCCTTTTTTGGGTTTCCCCCAAATATTAAGAGCTCTTCCGCCCAATTTTGGGGGACCCCACAATTTTGACGTTTCTTCCCCTAAATTGGGGCTTCGACCCTTCAATTTTGGGGGGGGCTCCCCCCTTAGTTTGGCCTTCCACCCTAATATTGGGCCTTACCCCTAAGAACCCTACCCCTAACACTACGGCTCCCATGGATCTAACCCTAACCCCTACCCCAAAAAACCCTAGAAACCCTAACCCTAAAAACCCTTACAGTCCTAACCCGATAAAATTTACCACACTAGACCTACGCCTAAAAGCCCTAACCCTAAAAATTAAGACCCTCTAAACCCTAACCCAAAACGTAAAGATTCTCAAAGCCCTAACGCTGGAGACCCTAACCTTAAAAAAAAAAATAAGACCTTAAAACCCTAACCCTAAATACCTGACCATAACTAAAACCCTAAGACCCTAACCCTAAAAACCCTATCAACACTAAAACCACAAAATACTTTAAAACCTTAATACACTAACCCCCAAACCCTAACCCTTATAACTCCAACCCTAACAACCTTAAAATCCTAACCCTAAACCCTGGAAACCCTAACCCTGAAACCCAACCCTAGTGCCTTAGCCCTGAAACCTTAAAACCCTAACACCTTATTAGAAACACTCTGTAACCAATACCATAGGCTCAGGCAAGTATCTCAGTGAGGTAGCATTTTTATTCACGATTGCAATGGCAGGCGTCCCACAAGCCACCTACTAGTTCCATAACACAGTTTATATAATTTTTTTTTTCCTCTCGGTGACCAGGACCCTCCCCAGTTTCCCCATTGACTGGGTAATCCATGTTCACAATCTATCCAGTGCTTCACAGAAAATACACAGCTGCTGGCCTGTTACTAGTCAATTTTATTTTTTTCTTGACTGTTTTCCTCTTTGAGGTGGTAATGTTTCTTACACCGTGATTTCCACCCAATTGCTCTAAGGATTCTGTTTGTCTGCATTTTACAAGGTTGTCTGTTAAGCTTTCTTATCACTGCAAGCATATATCAATACCACCTTCCCTCCCTCTAAACGATGTAACTCTGTGCAAAAACATTTTTATTCCCACAACCTTGATCCCCTTACCCTAAAATCCTTATTCTCTTTAACCCTAACAACTCTAACCACAACCCTAACCCTTCATATCAACCCCCCGACGCTAATGACACTGACTAATGATCCAAACCCCAAACCCCAGGCAACCAACAAAGAAACAGACACAAAGCTGGAAACTACAAAAAAGGCAAAACCCTGGATACAGACCCCAAATCACAAACACGCTACCAAAATGCTACAGAAAAGCCCCAGACGCAGGCCCCAAGCACTACAGCTAGGCCCCAGAAGCTCTAGACACATCCCAAAGCCAAAATGCAATCCCCAAACACTACAGAAAAGCCCCCAAACACCAGACACAGGCTGCAGAAGTCTACAAGCAGGCCCCAGCCACACCCGGATGCAGACCCCAACTGTCCACAAGCAGCTCCCAACCCACCCCCCCCATGAACTGGACCCCCCCCCACCACCACCCAGATGCATGCCCCAGGCCCCAGGCCTCAGCCCCAGCCCCCACACCCCAGACTCAGGCCCCAAAGGTGTACAACCAGCTCCCAACTGCCCCCCTCAAAGGGAGGCCCCAAAGCCTGCCAGAGGACCCTAGAGCGTACAAGCAGCTCCCAACCCCCCCGGCACAGGCCCCAACCCCCCCCCAGACACAGGCCCCAAAGGTGTACAAGCAACTCCCCATCCTCCCCAGAGGCACGCCCCAAAGGTGTACAAACAGCCCCAACCCCCCAAGACCCAGACCCCTACAGCGTAGAAGCAGCTCCCAACCCCATGCCCCCAAGGCACATGCCCCAACCCCTCCCCCAAGGCAGGCCCTAACAGTGTACAAGCAGCTCCCACCCCCCCCCCCCAGACGCAGGCCCCAAAGGTGTACAAGCAGGCCCCTACAGTATACAAGCAGCTCACAACCACCCCCCGAAAGGCAGGCCCCAACCCCCTCCAGATGCAAGCCTGAAAGGTTAAAACCAGCTCCAACCCCCCAACCCCCCCCGCCCCGCGCAGACGCAGGCCCCAAAGGTGTACAAGCAGTTCCCAACCCCTCCAAGGCAGGCCCCAAAAGTGTACAGGCAGGCCCCTACAGTGTAGAAACGCTCCAACCCCCCCCCCTTCCACCTCGAGGGAGGCCCTCCCCCCCCAGTATACACGAAGCTCCCAACCCCCTCTCAGAGGAATGCCTAAAAAAGTATACAAGCAGCTCCTAACACCCCCCCCTCCCCCCCCCCCAAAAGAGGCAGTCCCCAAAGGTGTACAAGCAGGCCCTCAAATCCCTTAGGTGTACAAGCAGGCCCTTCAAATCCCTTAGCCCCTGCGCCAGCTTTATTGGCGAGCAGCGAGGCTGGGGGGGGAGGGGGGCAAGACAGCCTTAAATAAAATACAAATATAAAAAGTGTTATAAATGGCTGTTATAAATCCAAATAGGATTACAATCAAAGTTTACAATTTATTAAACGAATAGAGGCAAGCAAGCAGCGCTGGGTGCGCCGGGAGTCTCTGCTCCCCCAGGACGCACACCTGTTACGTAAGGCGGCTGGTTTTGATGCTCCCAGGCTAATACATATTCATTACTACTTCGAGAAGAGGCAGGGTTATTAGAATTGGTTTCCGGAATCCGAAACCCCTCCCAGGGGCGCCTGCGTACCAGTCTCTGGTGGTCTCTCGGGGCTTGCTCGGGCTCAATGCTGGTTGTCTTCCTCTCAGGCTTTTGTCCTTCAATTGTCCTTCAGCTCCCCCTTCCTCCTCGTTTGGGAGCCTCTGCGCCGGATTTCAGAAACTCTAGCAACATCCCCTGCAGTAGTCAGCACTTTTCCCTAAAAACCCCTTTGTTCTCTTATCACCTAGACCCGGGCCTCGATGTTAACCCTTCAAATCCCTTAGTGACACGAATTGCTGGACCATTCCTTACAAAAGGAAGGATAAAATATGTAGAGGAGCAATGGCACACGCGAAAGCCCAGCGCCGCGGGCAGAGGCAGCGAAGGTTGACGGCAGAACAGTGCTCGGTTTGAACACGGAGAGGGAAAGCGAGGGGAAGGTGGCCGAAGCCGGCCGCAGTCTCTGAGCTCTCCTCCTCCTGATTGTTTTCTCTCAAAGCCATTTCTGTCTGTGTGCGGGCACCCGGAGCCGGCAGAAGTCCCCGTGAAGTCCTTCGGCAGGACGGAGGGCTGCGTGGGCTCCAGTGAGAGAGGGAGTTAGGAGAATCTTATCAAGTAGAGATAGAGCGCTGACAGCATTAAACTAGGATGCTACTTAGCGTCTTTGCTAACTATGGTGCATTGTGCCAATTAACTAAAGCAAAGAGCCTTGGGCCCCTTACCAAGGTCAGTCTCCTAATAAGAGAGTGAGCCTGTCTTAAGAAACTGGGAGAAACTGGTCCTGCAGGTGGACAAGAGCCAAGGAGCAACTGAGTCTGTGCAAAGACAAGAGGTCAACTAGCGGTGACGAGGAAGAGTCATCAATCTTCATGCCCACGACCTCCCGTGCTGCCCAGCGCTGAATAAACATACCTACTTTACAATCTCACTGATTGTGGAGTCCCTTTTCCGCAAGTCACTAGCAGCGGTTTCTTCCGCAGAGGTTTTCCCAGAGCCGCTTCAAAGCTTCCCTCGCGGAGCTGGGGCGTCGCAGGGGGTCGTCAAAGCACGCACGTGCACAAACACACACATGCACACACACACACACAGGCGTTGTTGTCCAAACAGAAAGTATTTACAACAAATTCGACAAGCGGTTTTCCTCTGCCAGCAGCAAATGCCTGAGGGCCCCTACAGCTTCACAAATCATAGCACAAAGAGCCTAAAGTTCCTCTAAAATTTAGGGAAATGATTCAAAATAGATCTGCTAGGGGAAAACGATCACTGGCGGCAGGGTACACAATACACGCGAGTCTCAGCTCTCCTCCGCAGGGTCAGTGCCCACGCCCAAGTGCGACGCTGATGGCACCCGAACATTTGCTGTAGCAGGCAGCAGAGCCAGCAGCTCAGGGGAGCAATTTTAAAAACCAGGAGGCACTTAAACCGACCCTTAATTGACCCAGTTACTGCAGGAGAGTCCCGACTACTCGCCCTGGAGTCCTACTGTCACCAGCAAAAAGCACCAACCAAAGCTTGGGGGAACTTTGGTACAGCACAAGAGAAGGGAGTGGGGGTAGCGTAGCCGTATCGCAGAGCTGCTGCTTTTCACACCATTTTATCATCCCTGATAATTGAAAGTAAGGCCGGGTGGGCTGACCCCACCACCACCACTCCTGGCAGCATGTTTGGTCCACAACGCTAGAATAATTATTTTGCTCCCTCCCGCCCCTACAGCTTCATCATCTGAAAAGATTACAGTCAAAACAATGGCATACACAAATAAAAGTCAAGAGTTGACATAGTAACTCCGGGATTTGGGTATCAACTGTCCGAGAAATCAGAACACCCAGGCTTCACAATGTGCCCAACATCGAGCTGTGCCAAGGGGGGGCGGAAGGAAGAAGCTTTCCGTTTAAGCCTTCAGAGCATCGCTCCATCACTACGTCAATTCACAGCCACCACAGCGTGCCGATGGACATCTTTCTGTGCCAAAAGAAACAAGTGCTTTGTCCTCTTGATATCAAAGGTAGCCACCTATAGTTACGGAACCATGCACAAGACCTTAACTCTGACCAGCAGGAAAACTTAGGACAACTGAGTGCAGATCCTGCCAATTTCTACCAGTTCCAACTGTGCTTTAAGTCTCATTGCAAAGCCTCAGTTAGAAAAAGGATCACCTCAGGGTATCCAACAAGAAGAAGAGTTGTTTTTTTTTTTTTTTTTTTTTTTTTCAATATACCATAGGACTATGCAGTTCAATCATCAATCATCTTGGAAAGCTCAAGGAGGAGGTCATCCTCATCCTTCCCTGGGTCCAAGTCGAGCTCGGCTTCCAGTATGCCGTCTGAGAGTTCCCAAAGTAGCATCTCTAAATCCTCGTCTACAGATACGGGCGCGTTGCCTGTGGAACTCAGCCGGCGTGTCCTTGCTTCTTCTAGCTGGGAAGAAGCTGAAGTCGAGCTTGAGAACTCCATTGGCTCCACGGATTCTGCCTGGCTTCCAAGATGTGCTTCAGGTCTTGGCAGAGCAAGGAAGAGAACAATCAGTATATGCCATTTCTTAACGGGAAATCCCTTTTCTGCAAACCGGCTCTTAAAACCGTAGCCAACCCCTCCTGCACTTCAATCTTACCCAGGGATTGTTATTCAATTAACCCAGGGCTACATTTAGAGCCCAATATATTAGCAGGTACATTTTTCAGTTTGGGGGTTTCTCTGTGAAGCCAGAGCACCCGGAGTCTAGCAAAGATGGGAAACCAACATGGCCTCCCGGAAGCCCAGTGTCCGAGAACTACATCTCCCGGCATGCTCTGGGAAAACAATATGGACTCCCGGAAACCCGGTGGCCAAGAACTACATTTCCCAGCACTCCCCAGAAAATTGAGCCTCGCAGCGTGCCGTAGGACGCCATTTTTTGCTCTGTTACATTACCGGTTTCGTGTTTATGGAGGGTTTTCCCGCCGTTTTGGGGGGTTTCCCCTCAATTTCGGGTTTTCAGCTCTCCATTTCAGAGTTCTTCCCCGCAATTTTGGGGTTCCTTCCCCTAATTTGGTGCTTCGCCCCCCCCCCCACTTTTGGGGTTCCCCCTCCATTTTGGGGATTCCCCCCAATTCCAAGCCCCCCACAATTTTGGAGGCCCCCACCATCCTTTCTTGGCCTGCCACCCTAATATTAAGGTTCTTTCCCCCAGTGTTGGGGTTCTCACCACATGTTTGAGGTTCCTTCCCTTAATTTGGGGCTTAGCTCCCCGGGATCTGGGGCTTTAACCCCAATTTTGGGGGTCCCCCCCAAGTTTGGGGATTCCTCCCCAGGTCTGTGGGGGGTCCACATTCAATTCTGGAATTTCACACTTCCATTTAAGTCTTCTTCCCCCCAATTTGGGGGTTCACCCACCCAATTTTGGGGGTTCCTCCCCTAATTTGGGGGGACCCGACCAATTTTGGGGGTCCCCCCCAATTGTAGAGTCCCCCACCCTCCTTTTTTGGGTTCCCCCCTAATATTAAAGAGTTCTTCCGCCCAATTTTGGGGGACCCCACAATTTGGCCGTTCCTTCCCCTAACTTGGGGCTTCAACCCTTCGATTTTGGGGGGGGCTCCCCCCCTCTTATTTTGGCCTTCCGCCCTAATATTAGGCCTAACCCCTAAGAACCTTGACCCCTAACGCTATGGCAACCACGGATCTAACCCTAACCCCTACCCCAACAAACCCTAGAAACCCTAACCCTAAAAACCCTTGCAGCCCTAACCCGATAAAATTTACCACACTAAACCCCTGAAGACTGTTCTGGGGGGTCCACATTCAATTCTGGAATTTCACACTTCCATTTAAGTGTTCTTCCCCCCCAATATGGGGGTCCGCCCACCCAATTTTGGGGGTTCCTCCCCTAATTGGGGGGGACACAACCAATTTTGGGGGGGACACAACCAATTTTGGGGGGGACACAACCAATTCTAGAGTCCCCCACCCTCCTTTTTTGGGTTTCCCCCAATATTAAGAGCTCTTCCGCTCAATTTTGGGGGACTCCACAATTTTGACGTTCCTTCCCCTAACTTGGGGCTTCAACCCTTCAATTTTGGGGGGGACTCCCACCCTCTTATTTTGGCCTTCCGCCCTTATATTAGGCCTAACCACTAAGAACCTTGACCCCTAACGCTATGGCAACCACGGATCTAACCCTAACCCCTACCCCAACAAACCCTAGAAACCCTAACCCTAAAAACCCTTACAGCCCTAACCCGATAAAATTTACCACACTAAACCCCTGAAGACTGTTCTGGGGGGTCCACATCCAATTCTGGAATTTCACACTTCCATTTAAGTCTTCTTCCCCCCAATATGGGGGTTCGCCCACCCAATTTTGGGGGTTCCTCCCCTAATTGGGGGGGACACAACCAATTTGGGGGGGGACACAACCAATTTGGGGGGTCCCCCCAATTTTAGAGTCCCCCACCCTCCTTTTTTGGGTTTCCCCCAATATTAAGAGCTCTTCCGCCCAATTTTGGGGGGCCCCACAATTTTGACGTTCCTTCCCCTAACTTGGGGCTTCAACCCTTCAATTTTGGGGGGGGCTCCCACCCTCTTATTTTGGCCTTCCACCCTAATATTAGGCCTAACCCTTAAGAACCTTGACCCCTAACGCTATGGCAACCACGGATCTAACCCTAACCCCTACCCCAACAAACCCTAGTGTTGTGGTTTAACCCGGCTGGCAGCTAAACACCACACAGCCGTTCGCTCACCCTCCCCCCTCCCTCTCTGGGATGGGGGGAGAGAAACGGGAAAGTGAAGCCTGTGAGTTGAGATAAAGACAGTTTATTAAGACAGGAAAATAATAATAACAATAATAATAATAATAGTGATAATGGTAATAGTATTAACAATAATAATGTGTAAGAAAACAAGTGATGCACAATGCAATTGCTCACCACCCGCTGACCGATGCCCAGCCTATTCCCGAGCAGCCGGCCCCCCCACCCCGGCCAGCCACCCCTATATATTGTTTAGCATGACGTCAGATGGTATGGAATACCCCTTTGGCCAGTTTGGGTCAGCTGTCCTGGGTCTGTCCCCTCCCAGCTCCTGCTGCACCCCCAGCCTGCTCGCTGGCAGGACAGAGCGAGAAGCCGAAAAGTCCTTGGCCTGGTGTAAACACTGCTCTGCAACAATTAAAACATCAGCATGTTATCAGCGCTCTTCTCATCCTAATCCAAAACATAGCACCCTACCAGCTACTATGAGGGAACATTAACTCTGTCCTAACTGGAACCAGGACAGATATCCACCCCTTATTCCATACCATTTATGTCATGCTCAGGTTACACTCTGTCCAATACATTCTAATTAATCACCATTTTCATCTATGATATATAGCAATCATGGTAGTGATGACATACATTATTATATAATAATTAACATACTACAATTCAACTCATGGGCTATTCTCACCCAGTATCAAATCCCCTTGAGGTACACACCGGACCTCCCCATTCTTTTGCATTACCCACCAAGTGCATCCAGGTCCCTGAGCAAAAGCAATTCCACGAATGGGTTTGCCTTTTCCTGAGGCAGGAGTAGCCCAGACTGTTTTACCCAGCATGTTTCTTACGTGCACTACAGGAACTTTATCCCCTTCTACAGTGCGTAACAGGTTTGATTGGGCAGGTCCAGCTCGGTTGGCAGATCCCCTGGTATTGACTAACCAGGTGGCCTTTGCCAAATGTGTATCCCAATTTTTGAATGTCCCAGCACCCATTGCTTTCAGTGTAGTCTTCAACAGTCCATTGTATCGTTCAACTTTTCCAGAGGCTGGTGCATGATAGGGGATGTGATACACCCACTCAATACCATGTTCTTTGGCCCAAGTGTCTATAAGGTTGTTTCGGAAATGAGTCCCGTTGTCTGACTCAATTCTCTCTGGGGTGCCATGTCGCCATAAGACTTGCTTTTCAAGGCCCAGGATAGTGTTCCGGGCGGTGGCATGGGGCACAGGATATGTTTCCAGCCATCCGGTGGTTGCTTCCACCATTGTAAGTACGTGGCGCTTGCCGTTGCGGGTTTGAGGGAGTGTGATGTAATCAATCTGCCAGGCCTCTCCATATTTATATTTCAGCCATCGTCCTCCATACCAAAGAGGTTTTGACCGTTTGGCTTGCTTGATTGCAGCACATGTTTCACAGTCATGAATAACCTGTGCTATAGTGTCCATGGTCAGGTCCACCCCTCGATCACGAGCCCATCTGTAGGTTGCATCTCTACCTTGATGGCCTGAGGTGTCATGGGCCCATCGGGCTATAAATAATTCACCTTTATGTTGCCAGTCCAGGTCCACCTGAGCCACTTCAATCTTAGCAGCCTGATCCACCTGCTGGTTGTTTTGGTGTTCTTCAGTAGCCCGATTCTTGGGCACATGAGCATCTACATGGCGTACCTTTACAACCAGGTTCTCTACCCGGGCAGCAATATCTTGCCACAATGCCGCAGCCCAGATGGGCTTGCCCCTGCGCTGCCAGTTGTTCTGCTTCCATTGCTGTAACCACCCCCACAGGGCATTTGCTACCATCCATGAATCAGTATAGAGATAGAGAACTGGCCACTTTTCTCGTTCAGCAATATCTAAAGCCAGCTGAATGGCTTTTACTTCTGCAAACTGACTCGATTCACCTTCTCCCTCAGCAGCTTCTGCAACTCGTCGTGTAGGACTCCATACAGCAGCTTTCCATCTCCGATGCTTTCCCACAATACGACAGGACCCGTCAGTGAACAAGGCATATTTCTTCTCATTTTCCGGTAGCTTGTTGTACAGGGGGGCTTCTTCAGCACGAACCACCTCCTCCTCTGGTGATATCCCAAAGTATTTGCCTTCTGGCCAGTCCATAATCACCTCCAAGATTCCTGGGCGACTGGGGTTTCCTATTCGAGCCCGCTGAGTAATCAGTGCAACCCACTTGCTCCATGTAGCATCAGTTGCATGATGCGTAGAGGGGACCCTTCCTTTGAACATCCAGCCTAGTACCGGCAGTCGGGGTGCCAGGAGGAGCTGCGCTTCAGTACCGACCACTTCCGAAGCAGATCGAACTCCTTCATATGCTGCCAATATCTCCTTTTCAGTTGGAGTATAGCGGGCTTCAGATCCTCTGTATCCCCGACTCCAAAACCCCAGGGGTCGACCTCGAGTTTCCCCAGGTTCTTTCTGCCAGAGGCTCCAGGTGGGACCATTCTCTCCGGCTGCGGTGTAGAGCACATTCTTTACATCTGGTCCTGTTCGGACTGGCCCGAGGGCTACTGCATGAACTATTTCCTGCTTAATTTGTTCAAAGGCTTGTCGTTGCTCAGGGCCCCATTCAAAAGCATTCTTCTTACGGGTTACTTGGTAGAGCGGGTTTACAATCAGACTGTAATTTGGAATATGCATTCTCCAAAACCCCACGACACCTAGGAAAGTTTGTGTTTCTTTTTTGCTAGTTGGTGGAGACATAGCTGTTATTTTGTTGATCACATCCATTGGGATTTGACGGCGTCCATCTTGCCATTTTATTCCTAAAAACTGGATCTCTCGTGCAGGTCCTTTAACTTTATTCTGTTTTATGGCAAAACCGGCCTTCAGAAGGATTTGGACTATTTTCTTCCCTTTCTCGAAAACTTCTTCTGCAGTGTCACCCCACACAATGATGTCATCGATGTACTGCAGGTGTTCAGGAGCTTCCCCCTGCTCCAGCGCAGACTGGATCAGTCCATGGCAAATGGTAGGGCTGTGTTTCCACCCCTGGGGCAGCCGATTCCAAGTATATTGGACTCCCCTCCAAGTGAAAGCAAACTGTGGCCTGCACTGTGCTGCTAGAGGGATGGAGAAAAATGCATTAGCGATATCAATTGTGGCATACCACTTGGCTGCCTTTGATTCCAGTTCATACTGGAGTTCTAGCATGTCCGGCACTGCAGCACTCAGTGGTGGCGTGACTTCGTTCAGGCCACGATAGTCCACTGTTAGTCTCCACTCACCATTAGACTTTCGCACTGGCCATATGGGACTATTAAAAGGTGAATGAGTCTTGCTGATCACTCCTTGGCTCTCCAGTTGACGAATTAGCTTATGGATGGGACTCAGGGAGTCTCGGTTGGTGCGATATTGCCACCGGTGCACAGTTGTGGTAGCGATCGGCACTTGCTGTTCTTCAACCCTCAGCAACCCCACAACAGAAGGGTCCTCTGAGAGACCAGGCAAGGTAGACAACTGTTTAATGTCCTCTGTCTCCAAAGCAGCTATGCCAAAAGCCCAGCGGAACCCTTTTGGGTCCTTGAAATATCCTCTTCTAAGATAGTCTATGCCAAGGATGCACGGAGCATCTGGGCCAGTCACAATACGGTGCTTTTGCCACTCATTACCGGTTAGACTCACTTCAGCCTCCAATACAGTTAACTGCTGGGATCCCCCCGTCACACCATAAATACAGATGGGCTCTGGCCCTTTATAGCTTGATGGCATTAGAGTACATTGTGCACCGGTGTCTACCAAAGCCTTATACTTCTGTGCGTCTGACGTGCCAGGCCATCGAATCCACACAGTCCAATAAACTCGATTGTCCCTTTCCTCCCCCTGGCTGGAGGCAGGGCCCCTCTAGTCCTGGTCAGAATCTTCATTTCTGTGTTTAAAGGACTGCCTGCTGGAAGTTGGAGCAGCAAACCTTTCAGAGAACTCCTTTTTCCCAATTGTTTTCCTTTGCAATTCACGTACCCGTGCCTCTAGGGTCGCAGTAGATTTTCCATCCCATTTTCTCATGTCCTCTCCATGGTCACGTAGGTAAAACCACAGGGTGGCGCGGTGTGTGTGCCCACCATATTGTCTTCCTTGCATAGATGAACGTTTACCCCTAATAGCTGAGACACTGGTTTGTACAGGTGGGGAGGAAAATAAACTCTCTTTAAGTTGGTGGATCTCTTCAGAAAGTTTCTCCAAGGTATTCTCTTTTAGCTGGTGGACACTAGTTCGTTCAGGTGAAGGGGAAGATAATCTTTCTTCAAGTTGGTGGATCTTTTCAGAAAGTTTCTCCAAAGCATTCTCTTTTAGCTGGTGGACACTGGTTCGTTCAGGTGAAGGGGAAGATAATCTTTCTTCAAGTTGGTGGATCTTTTCAGAAAGTTTCTCCAAAGCATTCTCTTTTAGCTGGTGGACACTGGTTCGTTCAGGTGAAGGGGAAGATAATCTTTCTTCAAGTTGGTGGATCTTTTCAGAAAGTTTCTCTAAAGCATTCTCTTTTAGCTGGTGGACACTGGTTCGTTCAGATGGAGGGGAAGATAAATTCTCTTTAAGTTGGTGGACCTCTTCAGAGAGTTTCTCCACAGCTGAGACACAGGCCTTTAGGGAAGAGGAGAGATTTCCTTCGTACTGCCGGAGTATTTTAGTCACTTCATTCACTGTGGGATTCTCCTCCGTTTTCCAGGCTAGTATTGCCAATGAGTTGGCATATGATGATGGGGCACTCCGTACAAACTTCCGCCACATGGGTGGTGTACACTGGACTGCATCTGGATCTGCGGATGTTTGTGCGTCATCTAGGTCCTTATAAATTACTTCCCGTACGGCCAATTCCCTCAGGTACTGAATTCCCTTCTCCATGGTGGTCCATTTGCTTGGTAAACATACAAGTTCTTCCTTGAAGAGATACCTTTCCTTCACAGCTGACAGGAGACGCCTCCAGAGGCTGCGAGATTGTGCTCCATCTCCAATTGCTTTGTCAATGCATGCGTCCCTAGCAAGGGATCCCAGCCGCCTGGCTTCCTTGCCCTCCAATTCCACATAATTGGCTCCCGTGTCCCAGCACCGGAGCAGCCAGGTGACAAGCTGCTCGCCTATACAGCGACCAAAATCTTTTCGCACATCTCGTAGCTCACGCTGGTATAGAGTCCGGGTAATTACTGTTGATTTTTCGACATCCTCATCCTCATCTTCAGTCTTCTGCACCTTTGATGGCCGGTGTAGAGTCCGGGTAGTTACTGTTGATTTTCCGACATCCTCATCCTCATCTTCAGTCTCCTGCACCTTTGATGGCTGGTATGGAGTCCGGGTAGTTACTGTTGATTTTTCGCCATCCTCATCCTCATCTTCAGTCTCCTGCACCTTTGATGGCCCAGCCTCGTCTTCACTTCGCCCAGACTTAGCAGAAGACTGTCTGCGTTTTAAACGACCTGAGCCTCTATACCATTTTTTCACCTTGTCTACAGGGGCAACTTGCACTGCTACAGCTCGTTTCTCTGACCCAGCCACAGGGTCTGCCACAGGGGTTGGAATACCCTCTGCGGGGTCAACTTGCACTGCTACAGCTCGTTTCTCTGACCCAGACACAGGGTCTGCCACAGGGCTTGGAATACACTCTGCGGGGTCAACTTGCACTGCTACAGCTCGTTTCTCTGACCCAGACACAGGGTCTGCCACAGGGGTTGGGATACCCTCTGCGGGGTCAACTTACACTGCTACAGCTCGTTTCTCTGACCCAGCCACAGGAGTGGGAGCAGCTGCACGAGCTGGGGCAGCTGCAGGAGCTGGGGCAGCTGCAGGAGCTGGAGCGGCTGCAGGGGCTGGAACTGGAACGGCTGCAGGAGCTGGAACTGCTGCAGGAGCTGGAGCTGGAGCGGCTGCAGGAGCTGGAGCGGCTGCAGGAGCTGGAGCTGGAGTAGCTGCAGGAGCTGGAGCTGGAGCGGCTGCAGGAGCTGGAGCTAGGTTGCTAATAACATCAATTGCAGCTCGATAGGCACAAGCCAGACCCCAGCACGCTACAGTGATTTGTGTCACTTTGGAACTGCCAGAGTCATGACACCTTTTTTTCAAGCATTCTGCCAGCTTTTTAGGATTTTGCAGTTGTTCAGGGGTGAATGTCCAAAACACTGGAGGTGACCACTGCTCTAGAAACCTGCCCATATCCTCCCACACTCCCTGCCACTCGCAACTACCCCGCCTCAAGACAGATCTCCGGATGAGATTCCTAAGTAGTTGTTTAACCCTCCACAAAATCTGAAGCGCATTCAGGAGACATAACAACAAGAGCAGGCTGGTCTGAGTATCCCAAGGATATTCAACATCTCGGAGAACCACCGTAACTAACTCGGGGGATAAGAGGGTGGTGGTGAAGGAGAAAGGGAGAGTGAACAGGTAGGGAAACATGTCTTCCCCTGTCCCCTTCACAGATTGGCTCCCTAACGAAAACAGGCAATAGGTGTAATTGCTAATAGTTTCCGAGATATGGGTTCCAAAGTATAGAGTCGACGTCAGTGCTGAGTACAAATACCAGGTTAAAGTCGTGACCAGATATTTCATCATTTCATAAGCCATTGTTACACCGCACAGTACCATAACAATCTTAAACCAGGGCCCGGAAAGGATAAACAGTGCAACAGGGAGCACATACAGAAAGTAACGCACCATAAAACTCAATTTGGAATACAGGTACAGCAGACTGGAGATTAAGGCAATCAACATCGTGACTAGCAACTATTAAGCAGGTCCAATACTTATACCAATTTTAGTTTAACACACTCTGGTCAGATTTGTCGATATCTCAACCCTTCGGGCCCCACGTTGGGCGCCAAAAAGACTGTTGTGGTTTAACCCGGCTGGCAGCTAAACACCACACAGCCGTTCGCTCACCCTCCCCCCTCCCTCTCTGGGATGGGGGGAGAGAAACGGGAAAGTGAAGCCTGTGAGTTGAGATAAAGACAGTTTATTAAGACAGGAAAATAATAATAACAATAATAATAATAATAGTGATAATGGTAATAGTATTAACAATAATAATGTGTAAGAAAACAAGTGATGCACAATGCAATTGCTCACCACCCGCTGACCGATGCCCAGCCTATTCCCGAGCAGCCGGCCCCCCCACCCCGGCCAGCCACCCCTATATATTGTTTAGCATGACGTCAGATGGTATGGAATACCCCTTTGGCCAGTTTGGGTCAGCTGTCCTGGGTCTGTCCCCTCCCAGCTCCTGCTGCACCCCCAGCCTGCTCGCTGGCAGGACAGAGCGAGAAGCCGAAAAGTCCTTGGCCTGGTGTAAACACTGCTCTGCAACAATTAAAACATCAGCATGTTATCAGCGCTCTTCTCATCCTAATCCAAAACATAGCACCCTACCAGCTACTATGAGGGAACATTAACTCTGTCCTAACTGGAACCAGGACACCTAGAAACCCTAACCCTAAAAACCCTTACAGTCCTAACCCGATAAAATTTACCACACTAGACCTACGCCTAAAAGCCCTAACCCTAAAAATTAAGACCCTCTAAACCCTAACCCAAAACGTAAAGATTCTCAAAGCCCTAACGCTGGAGACCCTAACCTTAAAAAAAAAAAAATAAGACCTTAAAACCCTAACCCTAAATACCTGACCATAGCTAAAACCCTAAGACCCTAACCCTAAAAACCCTATCAACACTAAAACCACAAAATACTTTAAAACCTTAACACACTAACCCCCAAACCCTAACCCTTATAACTCCAACCCTAACAACCTTAAAATCCTAACCCTAAACCCTGGAAACCCTAACCCTGAAACCCAACCCTAGTGCCTTAGCCCTGAAACCTTAAAACCCTAACACCTTATTAGAAACACTCTGTAACCAATACCATAGGCTCAGGCAAGTATCTCAGTGAGGTAGCATTTTTATTCACGATTGCAATGGCAGGCGTCCCACAAGCCACCTACTAGTTCCATAACACAGTTTATATAATTTTTTTTTTCCTCTCGGTGACCAGGACCCTCCCCAGTTTCCCCATTGACTGGGTAATCCATGTTCACAACCTATCCAGTGCTTCACAGAAAATACACAGCTGCTGGCCTGTTACTAGTCAATTTTATTTTTTTCTTGACTGTTTTCCTCTTTGAGGTGGTAATGTTTCTTACACCGTGATTTCCACCCAATTGCTCTAAGGATTCTGGTTGTCTGCATTTTACAAGGTTGTCTGTTAAGCTTTCTTATCACTGCAAGCATATATCAATACCACCTTCCCTCCCTCTAAACGATGTAACTCTGTGCAAAAACATTTTTATTCCCACAACCTTGATCCCCTTACCCTAAAATCCTTATTCTCTTTAACCCTAACAACTCTAACCACAACCCTAACCCTTCATATCAACCCCCCGACGCTAATGACACTGACTAATGATCCAAACCCCAAACCCCAGGCAACCAACAAAGAAACAGACACAAAGCTGGAAACTACAAAAAAGGCAAAACCCTGGATACAGACCCCAAATCACAAACACGCTACCAAAATGCTACAGAAAAGCCCCAGACGCAGGCCCCAAGCACTACAGCTAGGCCCCAGAAGCTCTAGACACATCCCAAAGCCAAAATGCAATCCCCAAACACTACAGAAAAGCCCCCAAACACCAGACACAGGCTGCAGAAGTCTACAAGCAGGCCCCAGCCACACCCGGATGCAGACCCCAACTGTCCACAAGCAGCTCCCAACCCACCCCCCCCATGAACTGGACCCCCCCCCACCACCACCCAGATGCATGCCCCAGGCCCCAGGCCTCAGCCCCAGCCCCCACACCCCAGACTCAGGCCCCAAAGGTGTACAACCAGCTCCCAACTGCCCCCCTCAAAGGGAGGCCCCAAAGCCTGCCAGAGGACCCTAGAGCGTACAAGCAGCTCCCAACCCCCCCGGCACAGGCCCCAACCCCCCCCAGACACAGGCCCCAAAGGTGTACAAGCAACTCCCCATCCTCCCCAGAGGCACGCCCCAAAGTTGTACAAACAGCCCCAACCCCCCAAGACCCAGACCCCTACAGCGTAGAAGCAGCTCCCAACCCCATGCCCCCAAGGCACATGCCCCAACCCCTCCCCCAAGGCAGGCCCTAACAGTGTACAAGCAGCTCCCACCCCCCCCCAGACGCAGGCCCCAAAGGTGTACAAGCAGGCCCCTACAGTATACAAGCAGCTCACAACCACCCCCCGAAAGGCAGGCCCCAACCCCCTCCAGATGCAAGCCCGAAAGGTTAAAACCAGCTCCAACCCCCCAACCCCCCCCGCCCCGCGCAGACGCAGGCCCCAAAGGTGTACAAGCAGTTCCCAACCCCTCCAAGGCAGGCCCCAAAAGTGTACAGGCAGGCCCCTACAGTGTAGAAACGCTCCAACCCCCCCCCCTTCCACCTCGAGGGAGGCCCTCCCCCCCCAGTATACACGAAGCTCCCAACCCCCTCTCAGAGGAATGCCTAAAAAAGTATACAAGCAGCTCCTAACACCCCCCCCTCCCCCCCCCCCAAAAGAGGCAGTCCCCAAAGGTGTACAAGCAGGCCCTCAAATCCCTTAGGTGTACAAGCAGGCCCTTCAAATCCCTTAGCCCCTGCGCCAGCTTTATTGGCGAGCAGCGAGGCTGGGGGGGGAGGGGGGCAAGACAGCCTTAAATAAAATACAAATATAAAAAGTGTTATAAATGGCTGTTATAAATCCAAATAGGATTACAATCAAAGTTTACAATTTATTAAACGAATAGAGGCAAGCAAGCAGCGCTGGGTGCGCCGGGAGTCTCTGCTCCCCCAGGACGCACACCTGTTACGTAAGGCGGCTGGTTTTGATGCTCCCAGGCTAATACATATTCATTACTACTTCGAGAAGAGGCAGGGTTATTAGAATTGGTTTCCGGAATCCGAAACCCCTCCCAGGGGCGCCTGCGTACCAGTCTCTGGTGGTCTCTCGGGGCTTGCTCGGGCTCAATGCTGGTTGTCTTCCTCTCAGGCTTTTGTCCTTCAATTGTCCTTCAGCTCCCCCTTCCTCCTCGTTTGGGAGCCTCTGCGCCGGATTTCAGAAACTCTAGCAACATCCCCTGCAGTAGTCAGCACTTTTCCCTAAAAACCCCTTTGTTCTCTTATCACCTAGACCCGGGCCTCGATGTTAACCCTTCAAATCCCTTAGTGACACGAATTGCTGGACCATTCCTTACAAAAGGAAGGATAAAATATGTAGAGGAGCAATGGCACACGCGAAAGCCCAGCGCCGCGGGCAGAGGCAGCGAAGGTTGACGGCAGAACAGTGCTCGGTTTGAACACGGAGAGGGAAAGCGAGGGGAAGGTGGCCGAAGCCGGCCGCAGTCTCTGAGCTCTCCTCCTCCTGATTGTTTTCTCTCAAAGCCATTTCTGTCTGTGTGCGGGCACCCGGAGCCGGCAGAAGTCCCCGTGAAGTCCTTCGGCAGGACGGAGGGCTGCGTGGGCTCCAGTGAGAGAGGGAGTTAGGAGAATCTTATCAAGTAGAGATAGAGCGCTGACGGCATTAAACTAGGATGCTACTTAGCGTCTTTGCTAACTATGGTGCATTGTGCCAATTAACTAAAGCAAGAAGCCTTGGGCCCCTTACCAAGGTCAGTCTCCTAATAAGAGAGTGAGCCTGTCTTAAGAAACTGGGAGAAACTGGTCCTGCAGGTGGACAAGAGCCAAGGAGCAACTGAGTCTGTGCAAAGACAAGAGGTCAACTAGCGGTGACGAGGAAGAGTCATCAATCTTCATGCCCACGACCTCCCGTGCTGCCCAGCGCTGAATAAACATACCTACTTTACAATCTCACTGATTGTGGAGTCCCTTTTCCGCAAGTCACTAGCAGCGGTTTCTTCCGCAGAGGTTTTCCCAGAGCCGCTTCAAAGCTTCCCTCGCGGAGCTGGGGCGTCGCAGGGGGTCGTCAAAGCACGCACGCGCACACACACACACACGCACACACACACACACAGGCGTTGTTGTCCAAACAGAAAGTATTTACAACAAATTCGACAAGCGGTTTTCCTCTGCCAGCAGCAAATGCCTGAGGGCCCCTACAGCTTCACAAATCATAGCACAAAGAGCCTAAAGTTCCTCTAAAATTTAGGGAAATGATTCAAAATAGATCTGCTAGGGGAAAACGATCACTGGCGGCAGGGTACACAATACACGCGAGTCTCAGCTCTCCTCCGCAGGGTCAGTGCCCACGCCCAAGTGCGACGCTGATGGCACCCGAACATTTGCTGTAGCAGGCAGCAGAGCCAGCAGCTCAGGGGAGCAATTTTTAAAACCAGGAGGCACTTAAACCAACCCTTAATTGACCCAGTTACTGCAGGAGAGTCCCGACTACTCGCCCTGGAGTCCTACTGTCACCAGCAAAAAGCACCAACCAAAGCTTGGGGGAACTTTGGTACAGCACAAGAGAAGGGAGTGGGGGTAGCGTAGCCGTATCGCAGAGCTGCTGCTTTTCACACCATTTTATCATCCCTGATAATTGAAAGTAAGGCCGGGTGGGCTGACCCCACCACTACCACTCCTGGCAGCATGTTTGGTCCACAACGCTAGAATAATTATTTTGCTCCCTCCCGCCCCTACAGCTTCATCATCTGAAAAGATTACAGTCAAAACAATGGCATACACAAATAAAAGTCAAGAGTTGACATAGTAACTCCGGGATTTGGGTATCAACTGTCCGAGAAATCAGAACACCCAGGCTTCACAATGTGCCCAACATCGAGCTGTGCCAAGGGGGGGCGGAAGGAAGAAGCTTTCCGTTTAAGCCTTCAGAGCATCGCTCCATCACTACGTCAATTCACAGCCACCACAGCGTGCCGATGGACATCTTTCTGTGCCAAAAGAAACAAGTGCTTTGTCCTCTTGATATCAAAGGTAGCCACCTATAGTTACGGAACCATGCACAAGACCTTAACTCTGACCAGCAGGAAAACTTAGGACAACTGAGTGCAGATCCTGCCAATTTCTACCAGTTCCAACTGTGCTTTAAGTCTCATTGCAAAGCCTCAGTTAGAAAAAGGATCACCTCAGGGTATCCAACAAGAAGAAGAGTTGTTTTCTTTTTTTTTTTTTTTTTTTTTTTTTTTCCAATATACCATAGGACTATGCAGTTCAATCATCAATCATCTTGGAAAGCTCAAGGAGGAGGTCGTCCTCATCCTTCCCTGGGTCCAAGTCGAGCTCGGCTTCCAGTATGCCGTCTGAGAGTTCCCAAAGTAGCATCTCTAAATCCTCGTCTACAGATACGGGCGCGTTGCCTGTGGAACTCAGCCGGCGTGTCCTTGCTTCTTCTAGCTGGGAAGAAGCTGAAGTCGAGCTTGAGAACTCCATTGGCTCCACGGATTCTGCCTGGCTTCCAAGATGTGCTTCAGGTCTTGGCAGAGCAAGGAAGAGAACAATCAGTATATGCCATTTCTTAACGGGAAATCCCTTTTCTGCAAACCGGCTCTTAAAACCGTAGCCAACCCCTCCTGCACTTCAATCTTACCCAGGGATTGTTATTCAATTAACCCAGGGCTACATTTAGAGCCCAATATATTAGCAGGTACATTTTTCAGTTTGGGGGTTTCTCTGTGAAGCCAGAGCACCCGGAGTCTAGCAAAGATGGGAAACCAACATGGCCTCCCGGAAGCCCAGTGTCCGAGAACTACATCTCCCGGCATGCTCTGGGAAAACAATATGGACTCCCGGAAACCCGGTGGCCAAGAACTACATTTCCCAGCACTCCCCAGAAAATTGAGCCTCGCAGCGTGCCGTAGGACGCCATTTTTTGCTCTGTTACATTACCGGTTTCGTGTTTATGGAGGGTTTTCCCGCCGTTTTGGGGGGTTTCCCCTCAATTTCGGGTTTTCAGCTCTCCATTTCAGAGTTCTTCCCCGCAATTTTGGGGTTCCTTCCCCTAATTTGGTGCTTCGCCCCCCCCCACTTTTGGGGTTCCCCCTCCATTTTGGGGATTCCCCCCAATTCCAAGCCCCCCACAATTTTGGAGGCCCCCACCATCCTTTCTTGGCCTGCCACCCTAATATTAAGGTTCTTTCCCCCAATGTTGGGGTTCTCACCACATGTTTGAGGTTCCTTCCCTTAATTTGGGGCTTAGCTCCCCGGGATCTGGGGCTTTAACCCCAATTTTGGGGGTCCCCCCCAAGTTTGGGGATTCCTCCCCAGGTCTGGGGGGGGTCCACATTCAATTCTGGAATTTCACACTTCCATTTAAGTCTTCTTCCCCCCAATTTGGGGGTTCACCCACCCAATTTTGGGGGTTCCTCCCCTAATTTGGGGGGACCCGACCAATTTTGGGGGTCCCCCCCAATTGTAGAGTCCCCCACCCTCCTTTTTTGGGTTTCCCCCTAATATTAAAGAGTTCTTCCGCCCAATTTTGGGGGACCCCACAATTTGGCCGTTCCTTCCCCTAACTTTGGGCTTCAACCCTTCGATTTTGGGGGGGGCTCCCCCCCTCTTATTTTGGCCTTCCGCCCTAATATTAGGCCTAACCCCTAAGAACCTTGACCCCTAACGCTATGGCAACCACGGATCTAACCCTAACCCCTACCCCAACAAACCCTAGAAACCCTAACCCTAAAAACCCTTACAGCCCTAACCCGATAAAATTTACCACACTAAACCCCTGAAGACTGTTCTGGGGGGTCCACATTCAATTCTGGAATTTCACACTTCCATTTAAGTGTTCTTCCCCCCCAATATGGGGGTTCGCCCACCCAATTTTGGGGGTTCCTCCCCTAATTGGGGGGGACACAACCAATTTGGGGGGGACACAACCAATTTGGGGGGTCCCCCCAATTTTAGAGTCCCCCACCCTCCTTTTTTGGGTTTCCCCCAATATTAAGAGCTCTTCCGCCCAATTTTGGGGGACCCCACAATTTTGACGTTTCTTCCCCTAAATTGGGGCTTCGACCCTTCAATTTTGGGGGGGGCTCCCCCCTTAGTTTGGCCTTCCACCCTAATATTGGGCCTTACCCCTAAGAACCCTGACCCCTAACACTACGGCTCCCACGGATCTAACCCTAACCCCTACCCCAAAAAAACCTAGAAACCCTAACCCTAAAAACCCTTACAGTCCTAACCCGATAAAATTTACCACACTAGACCTACGCCTAAAAGCCCTAACCCTAAAAATTAAGACTCTCTAAACCCTAACCCAAAACGTAAAGATTCTCAAAGCCCTAACGCTGGAGACCCTAACCTTAAAAAAAAAAATAAGACCTTAAAACCCTAACCCTAAATACCTGACCATAACTAAAACCCTAAGACCCTAACCCTAAAAACCCTATCAACACTAAAACCACAAAATACTTTAAAACCTTAACACACTAACCCCCAAACCCTAACCCTTATAACTCCAACCCTAACAACCTTAAAATCCTAACCCTAAACCCTGGAAACCCTAACCCTGAAACCCAACCCTAGTGCCTTAGCCCTGAAACCTTAAAACCCTAACACCTTATTAGAAACACTCTGTAACCAATACCATAGGCTCAGGCAAGTATCTCAGTGAGGTAGCATTTTTATTCACGATTGCAATGGCAGGCGTCCCACAAGCCACCTACTAGTTCCATAACACAGTTTATATAATTTTTTTTTCCTCTCGGTGACCAGGACCCTCCCCAGTTTCCCCATTGACTGGGTAATCCATGTTCACAATCTATCCAGTGCTTCACAGAAAATACACAGCTGCTGGCCTGTTACTAGTCAATTTTATTTTTTTCTTGACTGTTTTCCTCTTTGAGGTGGTAATGTTTCTTACACCGTGATTTCCACCCAATTGCTCTAAGGATTCTGGTTGTCTGCATTTTACAAGGTTGTCTGTTAAGCTTTCTTATCACTGCAAGCATATATCAATACCACCTTCCCTCCCTCTAAACGATGTAACTCTGTGCAAAAACATTTTTATTCCCACAACCTTGATCCCCTTACCCTAAAATCCTTATTCTCTTTAACCCTAACAACTCTAACCACAACCCTAACCCTTCATATCAACCCCCCGACGCTAATGACACTGACTAATGATCCAAACCCCAAACCCCAGGCAACCAACAAAGAAACAGACACAAAGCTGAAAACTACAAAAAAGGCAAAACCCTGGATACAGACCCCAAATCACAAACACGCTACCAAAATGCTACAGAAAAGCCCCAGACGCAGGCCCCAAGCACTACAGCTAGGCCCCAGAAGCTCTAGACACATCCCAAAGCCAAAATGCAATCCCCAAACACTACAGAAAAGCCCCCAAACACCAGACACAGGCTGCAGAAGTCTACAAGCAGGCCCCAGCCACACCCGGATGCAGACCCCAACTGTCCACAAGCAGCTCCCAACCCACCCCCCCCATGAACTGGACCCCCCACCACCACCACCCAGATGCATGCCCCAGGCCCCAGGCCTCAGCCCCAGCCCCCACACCCCAGACTCAGGCCCCAAAGGTGTACAACCAGCTCCCAACTGCCCCCCTCAAAGGGAGGCCCCAAAGCCTGCCAGAGGACCCTAGAGCGTACAAGCAGCTCCCAACCCCCCCGGCACAGGCCCCAACCCCCCCCCAGACACAGGCCCCAAAGGTGTACAAGCAACTCCCCATCCTCCCCAGAGGCACGCCCCAAAGGTGTACAAACAGCCCCAACCCCCCAAGACCCAGACCCCTACAGCGTAGAAGCAGCTCCCAACCCCATGCCCCCAAGGCACATGCCCCAACCCCTCCCCCAAGGCAGGCCCTAACAGTGTACAAGCAGCTCCCACCCCCCCCCAGACACAGGCCCCAAAGGTGTACAAGCAGGCCCCTACAGTATACAAGCAGCTCACAACCACCCCCCGAAAGGCAGGCCCCAACCCCCTCCAGATGCAAGCCCGAAAGGTTAAAACCAGCTCCAACCCCCCAACCCCCCCCGCCCCGCGCAGACGCAGGCCCCAAAGGTGTACAAGCAGTTCCCAACCCCTCCAAGGCAGGCCCCAAAAGTGTACAGGCAGGCCCCTACAGTGTAGAAACGCTCCAACCCCCCCCCTTCCACCTCGAGGGAGGCCCTCCCCCCCCAGTATACACGAAGCTCCCAACCCCCTCTCAGAGGAATGCCTAAAAAAGTATACAAGCAGCTCCTAACACCCCCCCCTCCCCCCCCCCCAAAAGAGGCAGTCCCCAAAGGTGTACAAGCAGGCCCTCAAATCCCTTAGGTGTACAAGCAGGCCCTTCAAATCCCTTAGCCCCTGCGCCAGCTTTATTGGCGAGCAGCGAGGCTGGGGGGGGAGGGGGGCAAGACGGCCTTAAATAAAATACAAATATAAAAAGTGTTATAAATGGCTGTTATAAATCCAAATAGGATTACAATCAAAGTTTACAATTTATTAAACGAATAGAGGCAAGCAAGCAGCGCTGGGTGCGCCGGGAGTCTCTGCTCCCCCAGGACGCACACCTGTTACGTAAGGCGGCTGGTTTTGATGCTCCCAGGCTAATACATATTCATTACTACTTCGAGAAGAGGCAGGGTTATTAGAATTGGTTTCCGGAATCCGAAACCCCTCCCAGGGGCGCCTGCGTACCAGTCTCTGGTGGTCTCTCGGGGCTTGCTCGGGCTCAATGCTGGTTGTCTTCCTCTCAGGCTTTTGTCCTTCAATTGTCCTTCAGCTCCCCCTTCCTCCTCGTTTGGGAGCCTCTGCGCCGGATTTCAGAAACTCTAGCAACATCCCCTGCAGTAGTCAGCACTTTTCCCTAAAAACCCCTTTGTTCTCTTATCACCTAGACCCGGGCCTCGATGTTAACCCTTCAAATCCCTTAGTGACACGAATTGCTGGACCATTCCTTACAAAAGGAAGGATAAAATATGTAGAGGAGCAATGGCACACGCGAAAGCCCAGCGCCGCGGGCAGAGGCAGCGAAGGTTGACGGCAGAACAGTGCTCGGTTTGAACACGGAGAGGGAAAGCGAGGGGAAGGTGGCCGAAGCCGGCCGCAGTCTCTGAGCTCTCCTCCTCCTGATTGTTTTCTCTCAAAGCCATTTCTGTCTGTGTGCGGGCACCCGGAGCCGGCAGAAGTCCCCGTGAAGTCCTTCGGCAGGACGGAGGGCTGCGTGGGCTCCAGTGAGAGAGGGAGTTAGGAGAATCTTATCAAGTAGAGATAGAGCGCTGACGGCATTAAACTAGGATGCTACTTAGCGTCTTTGCTAACTATGGTGCATTGTGCCAATTAACTAAAGCAAGAAGCCTTGGGCCCCTTACCAAGGTCAGTCTCCTAATAAGAGAGTGAGCCTGTCTTAAGAAACTGGGAGAAACTGGTCCTGCAGGTGGACAAGAGCCAAGGAGCAACTGAGTCTGTGCAAAGACAAGAGGTCAACTAGCGGTGACGAGGAAGAGTCATCAATCTTCATGCCCACGACCTCCCGTGCTGCCCAGCGCTGAATAAACATACCTACTTTACAATCTCACTGATTGTGGAGTCCCTTTTCCGCAAGTCACTAGCAGCGGTTTCTTCCGCAGAGGTTTTCCCAGAGCCGCTTCAAAGCTTCCCTCGCGGAGCTGGGGCGTCGCAGGGGGTCGTCAAAGCACGCACGCGCACACACACACACACGCACACACACACACACAGGCGTTGTTGTCCAAACAGAAAGTATTTACAACAAATTCGACAAGCGGTTTTCCTCTGCCAGCAGCAAATGCCTGAGGGCCCCTACAGCTTCACAAATCATAGCACAAAGAGCCTAAAGTTCCTCTAAAATTTAGGGAAATGATTCAAAATAGATCTGCTAGGGGAAAACGATCACTGGCGGCAGGGTACACAATACACGCGAGTCTCAGCTCTCCTCCGCAGGGTCAGTGCCCACGCCCAAGTGCGACGCTGATGGCACCCGAACATTTGCTGTAGCAGGCAGCAGAGCCAGCAGCTCAGGGGAGCAATTTTTAAAACCAGGAGGCACTTAAACCAACCCTTAATTGACCCAGTTACTGCAGGAGAGTCCCGACTACTCGCCCTGGAGTCCTACTGTCACCAGCAAAAAGCACCAACCAAAGCTTGGGGGAACTTTGGTACAGCACAAGAGAAGGGAGTGGGGGTAGCGTAGCCGTATCGCAGAGCTGCTGCTTTTCACACCATTTTATCATCCCTGATAATTGAAAGTAAGGCCGGGTGGGCTGACCCCACCACCACCACTCCTGGCAGCATGTTTGGTCCACAACGCTAGAATAATTATTTTGCTCCCTCCCGCCCCTACAGCTTCATCATCTGAAAAGATTACAGTCAAAACAATGGCATACACAAATAAAAGTCAAGAGTTGACATAGTAACTCCGGGATTTGGGTATCAACTGTCCGAGAAATCAGAACACCCAGGCTTCACAATGTGCCCAACATCGAGCTGTGCCAAGGGGGGGCGGAAGGAAGAAGCTTTCCGTTTAAGCCTTCAGAGCATCGCTCCATCACTACGTCAATTCACAGCCACCACAGCGTGCCGATGGACATCTTTCTGTGCCAAAAGAAACAAGTGCTTTGTCCTCTTGATATCAAAGGTAGCCACCTATAGTTACGGAACCATGCACAAGACCTTAACTCTGACCAGCAGGAAAACTTAGGACAACTGAGTGCAGATCCTGCCAATTTCTACCAGTTCCAACTGTGCTTTAAGTCTCATTGCAAAGCCTCAGTTAGAAAAAGGATCACCTCAGGGTATCCAACAAGAAGAAGAGTTGTTTTCTTTTTTTTTTTTTTTTTTTTTTTTTCCCAATATACCATAGGACTATGCAGTTCAATCATCAATCATCTTGGAAAGCTCAAGGAGGAGGTCATCCTCATCCTTCCCTGGGTCCAAGTCGAGCTCGGCTTCCAGTATGCCGTCTGAGAGTTCCCAAAGTAGCATCTCTAAATCCTCGTCTACAGATACGGGCGCGTTGCCTGTGGAACTCAGCCGGCGTGTCCTTGCTTCTTCTAGCTGGGAAGAAGCTGAAGTCGAGCTTGAGAACTCCATTGGCTCCACGGATTCTGCCTGGCTTCCAAGATGTGCTTCAGGTCTTGGCAGAGCAAGGAAGAGAACAATCAGTATATGCCATTTCTTAACGGGAAATCCCTTTTCTGCAAACCGGCTCTTAAAACCGTAGCCAACCCCTCCTGCACTTCAATCTTACCCAGGGATTGTTATTCAATTAACCCAGGGCTACATTTAGAGCCCAATATATTAGCAGGTACATTTTTCAGTTTGGGGGTTTCTCTGTGAAGCCAGAGCACCCGGAGTCTAGCAAAGATGGGAAACCAACATGGCCTCCCGGAAGCCCAGTGTCCGAGAACTACATCTCCCGGCATGCTCTGGGAAAACAATATGGACTCCCGGAAACCCGGTGGCCAAGAACTACATTTCCCAGCACTCCCCAGAAAATTGAGCCTCGCAGCGTGCCGTAGGACGCCATTTTTTGCTCTGTTACATTACCGGTTTCGTGTTTATGGAGGGTTTTCCCGCCGTTTTGGGGGGTTTCCCCTCAATTTCGGGTTTTCA
Source organism: Anser cygnoides (assembly GCF_040182565.1). Classification (NCBI taxonomy): domain Eukaryota; kingdom Metazoa; phylum Chordata; class Aves; order Anseriformes; family Anatidae; genus Anser; species Anser cygnoides. The sequence goes on from NW_027103094.1 coordinate 70,683, forward strand.
GCTCTCCATTTCAGAGTTCTTCCCCGCAATTTTGGGGTTCCTTCCCCTAATTTGGTGCTTCGCCCCCCCCCCACTTTTGGGGTTCCCCCTCCATTTTGGGGATTCCCCCCAATTCCAAGCCCCCCACAATTTTGGAGGCCCCCACCATCCTTTCTTGGCCTGCCACCCTAATATTAAGGTTCTTTCCCCCAGTGTTGGGGTTCTCACCACATGTTTGAGGTTCCTTCCCTTAATTTGGGGCTTAGCTCCCCGGGATCTGGGGCTTTAACCCCAATTTTGGGGGTCCCCCCCAAGTTTGGGGATTCCTCCCCAGGTCTGGGGGGGGTCCACATTCAATTCTGGAATTTCACACTTCCATTTAAGTCTTCTTCCCCCCAATTTGGGGGTTCACCCACCCAATTTTGGGGGTTCCTCCCCTAATTTGGGGGGACCCGACCAATTTTGGGGGTCCCCCCCAATTGTAGAGTCCCCCACCCTCCTTTTTTGGGTTTCCCGCTAATATTAAAGAGTTCTTCCGCCCAATTTTGGGGGACCCCACAATTTGGCCGTTCCTTCCCCCAACTTTGGGCTTCAACCCTTCGATTTTGGGGGGGGCTCCCCCCCTCTTATTTTGGCCTTCCGCCCTAATATTAGGCCTAACCCCTAAGAACCTTGACCCCTAACGCTATGGCAACCACGGATCTAACCCTAACCCCTACCCCAACAAACCCTAGAAACCCTAACCCTAAAAACCCTTGCAGCCCTAACCCGATAAAATTTACCACACTAAACCCCTGAAGACTGTTCTGGGGGGTCCACATTCAATTCTGGAATTTCACACTTCCATTTAAGTGTTCTTCCCCCCCAATATGGGGGTCCGCCCACCCAATTTTGGGGGTTCCTCCCCTAATTGGGGGGGACACAACCAATTTTGGGGGGGACACAACCAATTTTGGGGGGGACACAACCAATTTTAGAGTCCCCCACCCTCCTTTTTTGGGTTTCCCCCAATATTAAGAGCTCTTCCGCTCAATTTTGGGGGACCCCACAATTTTGACGTTCCTTCCCCTAACTTGGGGCTTCAACCCTTCAATTTTGGGGGGGGCTCCCACCCTCTTATTTTGGCCTTCCGCCCTAATATTAGGCCTAACCCCTAAGAACCTTGACCCCTAACGCTATGGCAACCACGGATCTAACCCTAACCCCTACCCCAACAAACCCTAGAAACCATAACCCTAAAAACCCTTACAGCCCTAACCCGATAAAATTTACCACACTAAACCCCTGAAGACTGTTCTGGGGGGTCCACATCCAATTCTGGAATTTCACACTTCCATTTAAGTCTTCTTCCCCCCAATTTGGGGGTTCGCCCACCCAATTTTGGGGGTTCCTCCCCTAATTTGGGGGGGACACAACCAATTTTAGAGTCCCCCACCCTCCTTTTTTGGGTTCCCCCCTAATATTAAAAGTTCTTCCGCCCAATTTTGGGGGACCCCACAATTTTGACGTTTCTTCCCCTAAATTGGGGCTTCGACCCTTCAATTTTGGGGGGGGCTCCCCCCTTAGTTTGGCCTTCCACCCTAATATTGGGCCTTACCCCTAAGAACCCTACCCCTAACACTACGGCTCCCACGGATCTAACCCTAACCCCTACCCCAAAAAACCCTAGAAACCCTAACCCTAAAAACCCTTACAGTCCTAACCCGATAAAATTTACCACACTAGACCTACGCCTAAAAGCCCTAACCCTAAAAATTAAGACCCTCTAAACCCTAACCCAAAACGTAAAGATTCTCAAAGCCCTAACGCTGGAGACCCTAACCTTAAAAAAAAAAATAAGACCTTAAAACCCTAACCCTAAATACCTGACCATAACTAAAACCCTAAGACCCTAACCCTAAAAACCCTATCAACACTAAAACCACAAAATACTTTAAAACCTTAACACACTAACCCCCAAACCCTAACCCTTATAACTCCAACCCTAACAACCTTAAAATCCTAACCCTAAACCCTGGAAACCCTAACCCTGAAACCCAACCCTAGTGCCTTAGCCCTGAAACCTTAAAACCCTAACACCTTATTAGAAACACTCTGTAACCAATACCATAGGCTCAGGCAAGTATCTCAGTGAGGTAGCATTTTTATTCACGATTGCAATGGCAGGCGTCCCACAAGCCACCTACTAGTTCCATAACACAGTTTATATAATTTTTTTTTTCCTCTCGGTGACCAGGACCCTCCCCAGTTTCCCCATTGACTGGGTAATCCATGTTCACAATCTATCCAGTGCTTCACAGAAAATACACAGCTGCTGGCCTGTTACTAGTCAATTTTATTTTTTTCTTGACTGTTTTCCTCTTTGAGGTGGTAATGTTTCTTACACCGTGATTTCCACCCAATTGCTCTAAGGATTCTGGTTGTCTGCATTTTACAAGGTTGTCTGTTAAGCTTTCTTATCACTGCAAGCATATATCAATACCACCTTCCCTCCCTCTAAACGATGTAACTCTGTGCAAAAACATTTTTATTCCCACAACCTTGATCCCCTTACCCTAAAATCCTTATTCTCTTTAACCCTAACAACTCTAACCACAACCCTAACCCTTCATATCAACCCCCCGACGCTAATGACACTGACTAATGATCCAAACCCCAAACCCCAGGCAACCAACAAAGAAACAGACACAAAGCTGGAAACTACAAAAAAGGCAAAACCCTGGATACAGACCCCAAATCACAAACACGCTACCAAAATGCTACAGAAAAGCCCCAGACGCAGGCCCCAAGCACTACAGCTAGGCCCCAGAAGCTCTAGACACATCCCAAAGCCAAAATGCAATCCCCAAACACTACAGAAAAGCCCCCAAACACCAGACACAGGCTGCAGAAGTCTACAAGCAGGCCCCAGCCACACCCGGATGCAGACCCCAACTGTCCACAAGCAGCTCCCAACCCACCCCCCCCATGAACTGGACCCCCCCCCACCACCACCCAGATGCATGCCCCAGGCCCCAGGCCTCAGCCCCAGCCCCCACACCCCAGACTCAGGCCCCAAAGGTGTACAACCAGCTCCCAACTGCCCCCCTCAAAGGGAGGCCCCAAAGCCTGCCAGAGGACCCTAGAGCGTACAAGCAGCTCCCAACCCCCCCGGCACAGGCCCCAACCCCCCCCCAGACACAGGCCCCAAAGGTGTACAAGCAACTCCCCATCCTCCCCAGAGGCACGCCCCAAAGTTGTACAAACAGCCCCAACCCCCCAAGACCCAGACCCCTACAGCGTAGAAGCAGCTCCCAACCCCATGCCCCCAAGGCACATGCCCCAACCCCTCCCCCAAGGCAGGCCCTAACAGTGTACAAGCAGCTCCCACCCCCCCCCAGACGCAGGCCCCAAAGGTGTACAAGCAGGCCCCTACAGTATACAAGCAGCTCACAACCACCCCCCGAAAGGCAGGCCCCAACCCCCTCCAGATGCAAGCCCGAAAGGTTAAAACCAGCTCCAACCCCCCAACCCCCCCCGGCCCGCGCAGACGCAGGCCCCAAAGGTGTACAAGCAGTTCCCAACCCCTCCAAGGCAGGCCCCAAAAGTGTACAGGCAGGCCCCTACAGTGTAGAAACGCTCCAACCCCCCCCCCTTCCACCTCGAGGGAGGCCCTCCCCCCCCAGTATACACGAAGCTCCCAACCCCCTCTCAGAGGAATGCCTAAAAAAGTATACAAGCAGCTCCTAACACCCCCCCCTCCCCCCCCCCCAAAAGAGGCAGTCCCCAAAGGTGTACAAGCAGGCCCTCAAATCCCTTAGGTGTACAAGCAGGCCCTTCAAATCCCTTAGCCCCTGCGCCAGCTTTATTGGCGAGCAGCGAGGCTGGGGGGGGAGGGGGGCAAGACGGCCTTAAATAAAATACAAATATAAAAAGTGTTATAAATGGCTGTTATAAATCCAAATAGGATTACAATCAAAGTTTACAATTTATTAAACGAATAGAGGCAAGCAAGCAGCGCTGGGTGCGCCGGGAGTCTCTGCTCCCCCAGGACGCACACCTGTTACGTAAGGCGGCTGGTTTTGATGCTCCCAGGCTAATACATATTCATTACTACTTCGAGAAGAGGCAGGGTTATTAGAATTGGTTTCCGGAATCCGAAACCCCTCCCAGGGGCGCCTGCGTACCAGTCTCTGGTGGTCTCTCGGGGCTTGCTCGGGCTCAATGCTGGTTGTCTTCCTCTCAGGCTTTTGTCCTTCAATTGTCCTTCAGCTCCCCCTTCCTCCTCGTTTGGGAGCCTCTGCGCCGGATTTCAGAAACTCTAGCAACATCCCCTGCAGTAGTCAGCACTTTTCCCTAAAAACCCCTTTGTTCTCTTATCACCTAGACCCGGGCCTCGATGTTAACCCTTCAAATCCCTTAGTGACACGAATTGCTGGACCATTCCTTACAAAAGGAAGGATAAAATATGTAGAGGAGCAATGGCACACGCGAAAGCCCAGCGCCGCGGGCAGAGGCAGCGAAGGTTGACGGCAGAACAGTGCTCGGTTTGAACACGGAGAGGGAAAGCGAGGGGAAGGTGGCCGAAGCCGGCCGCAGTCTCTGAGCTCTCCTCCTCCTGATTGTTTTCTCTCAAAGCCATTTCTGTCTGTGTGCGGGCACCCGGAGCCGGCAGAAGTCCCCGTGAAGTCCTTCGGCAGGACGGAGGGCTGCGTGGGCTCCAGTGAGAGAGGGAGTTAGGAGAATCTTATCAAGTAGAGATAGAGCGCTGACAGCATTAAACTAGGATGCTACTTAGCGTCTTTGCTAACTATGGTGCATTGTGCCAATTAACTAAAGCAAGAAGCCTTGGGCCCCTTACCAAGGTCAGTCTCCTAATAAGAGAGTGAGCCTGTCTTAAGAAACTGGGAGAAACTGGTCCTGCAGGTGGACAAGAGCCAAGGAGCAACTGAGTCTGTGCAAAGACAAGAGGTCAACTAGCGGTGACGAGGAAGAGTCATCAATCTTCATGCCCACGACCTCCCGTGCTGCCCAGCGCTGAATAAACATACCTACTTTACAATCTCACTGATTGTGGAGTCCCTTTTCCGCAAGTCACTAGCAGCGGTTTCTTCCGCAGAGGTTTTCCCAGAGCCGCTTCAAAGCTTCCCTCGCGGAGCTGGGGCGTCGCAGGGGGTCGTCAAAGCACGCACGCGCACACACACACACACGCACACACACACACACAGGCGTTGTTGTCCAAACAGAAAGTATTTACAACAAATTCGACAAGCGGTTTTCCTCTGCCAGCAGCAAATGCCTGAGGGCCCCTACAGCTTCACAAATCATAGCACAAAGAGCCTAAAGTTCCTCTAAAATTTAGGGAAATGATTCAAAATAGATCTGCTAGGGGAAAACGATCACTGGCGGCAGGGTACACAATACACGCGAGTCTCAGCTCTCCTCCGCAGGGTCAGTGCCCATGCCCAAGTGCGACGCTTATGGCACCCGAACATTTGCTGTAGCAGGCAGCAGAGCCAGCAGCTCAGGGGAGCAATTTTAAAAACCAGGAGGCACTTAAACCGACCCTTAATTGACCCAGTTACTGCAGGAGAGTCCCGACTACTCGCCCTGGAGTCCTACTGTCACCAGCAAAAAGCACCAACCAAAGCTTGGGGGAACTTTGGTACAGCACAAGAGAAGGGAGTGGGGGTAGCGTAGCCGTATCGCAGAGCTGCTGCTTTTCACACCATTTTATCATCCCTGATAATTGAAAGTAAGGCCGGGTGGGCTGACCCCACCACCACCACTCCTGGCAGCATGTTTGGTCCACAACGCTAGAATAATTATTTTGCTCCCTCCCGCCCCTACAGCTTCATCATCTGAAAAGATTACAGTCAAAACAATGGCATACACAAATAAAAGTCAAGAGTTGACATAGTAACTCCGGGATTTGGGTATCAACTGTCCGAGAAATCAGAACACCCAGGCTTCACAATGTGCCCAACATCGAGCTGTGCCAAGGGGGGGCGGAAGGAAGAAGCTTTCCGTTTAAGCCTTCAGAGCATCGCTCCATCACTACGTCAATTCACAGCCACCACAGCGTGCCGATGGACATCTTTCTGTGCCAAAAGAAACAAGTGCTTTGTCCTCTTGATATCAAAGGTAGCCACCTATAGTTACGGAACCATGCACAAGACCTTAACTCTGACCAGCAGGAAAACTTAGGACAACTGAGTGCAGATCCTGCCAATTTCTACCAGTTCCAACTGTGCTTTAAGTCTCATTGCAAAGCCTCAGTTAGAAAAAGGATCACCTCAGGGTATCCAACAAGAAGAAGAGTTGTTTTCTTTTTTTTTTTTTTTTTTTTTTTTTCCCAATATACCATAGGACTATGCAGTTCAATCATCAATCATCTTGGAAAGCTCAAGGAGGAGGTCATCCTCATCCTTCCCTGGGTCCAAGTCGAGCTCGGCTTCCAGTATGCCGTCTGAGAGTTCCCAAAGTAGCATCTCTAAATCCTCGTCTACAGATACGGGCGCGTTGCCTGTGGAACTCAGCCGGCGTGTCCTTGCTTCTTCTAGCTGGGAAGAAGCTGAAGTCGAGCTTGAGAACTCCATTGGCTCCACGGATTCTGCCTGGCTTCCAAGATGTGCTTCAGGTCTTGGCAGAGCAAGGAAGAGAACAATCAGTATATGCCATTTCTTAACGGGAAATCCCTTTTCTGCAAACCGGCTCTTAAAACCGTAGCCAACCCCTCCTGCACTTCAATCTTACCCAGGGATTGTTATTCAATTAACCCAGGGCTACATTTAGAGCCCAATATATTAGCAGGTACATTTTTCAGTTTGGGGGTTTCTCTGTGAAGCCAGAGCACCCGGAGTCTAGCAAAGATGGGAAACCAACATGGCCTCCCGGAAGCCCAGTGTCCGAGAACTACATCTCCCGGCATGCTCTGGGAAAACAATATGGACTCCCGGAAACCCGGTGGCCAAGAACTACATTTCCCAGCACTCCCCAGAAAATTGAGCCTCGCAGCGTGCCGTAGGACGCCATTTTTTGCTCTGTTACATTACCGGTTTCGTGTTTATGGAGGGTTTTCCCGCCGTTTTGGGGGGTTTCCCCTCAATTTCGGGTTTTCAGCTCTCCATTTCAGAGTTCTTCCCCGCAATTTTGGGGTTCCTTCCCCTAATTTGGTGCTTCGCCCCCCCCCCACTTTTGGGGTTCCCCCTCCATTTTGGGGATTCCCCCCAATTCCAAGCCCCCCACAATTTTGGAGGCCCCCACCATCCTTTCTTGGCCTGCCACCCTAATATTAAGGTTCTTTCCCCCAGTGTTGGGGTTCTCACCACATGTTTGAGGTTCCTTCCCTTAATTTGGGGCTTAGCTCCCCGGGATCTGGGGCTTTAACCCCAATTTTGGGGGTCCCCCCCAAGTTTGGGGATTCCTCCCCAGGTCTGGGGGGGGTCCACATTCAATTCTGGAATTTCACACTTCCATTTAAGTCTTCTTCCCCCCAATTTGGGGGTTCACCCACCCAATTTTGGGGGTTCCTCCCCTAATTTGGGGGGACCCGACCAATTTTGGGGGTCCCCCCCAATTGTAGAGTCCCCCACCCTCCTTTTTTGGGTTCCCCCCTAATATTAAAGAGTTCTTCCGCCCAATTTTGGGGGACCCCACAATTTGGCCGTTCCTTCCCCTAACTTGGGGCTTCAACCCTTCGATTTTGGGGGGGGCTCCCCCCCTCTTATTTTGGCCTTCCGCCCTAATATTAGGCCTAACCCCTAAGAACCTTGACCCCTAAGCCTATGGCAACCACGGATCTAACCCTAACCCCTACCCCAACAAACCCTAGAAACCCTAACCCTAAAAACCCTTGCAGCCCTAACCCGATAAAATTTACCACACTAAACCCCTGAAGACTGTTCTGGGGGGTCCACATTCAATTCTGGAATTTCACACTTCCATTTAAGTGTTCTTCCCCCCCAATATGGGGGTCTGCCCACCCAATTTTGGGGGTTCCTCCCCTAATTGGGGGGGACACAACCAATTTTGGGGGGGACACAACCAATTTTGGGGGGGACACAACCAATTCTAGAGTCCCCCACCCTCCTTTTTTGGGTTTCCCCCAATATTAAGAGCTCTTCCGCTCAATTTTGGGGGACTCCACAATTTTGACGTTCCTTCCCCTAAATTGGGGCTTCAACCCTTCAATTTTGGGGGGGACTCCCACCCTCTTATTTTGGCCTTCCGCCCTTATATTAGGCCTAACCACTAAGAACCTTGACCCCTAACGCTATGGCAACCACGGATCTAACCCTAACCCCTACCCCAACAAACCCTAGAAACCCTAACCCTAAAAACCCTTACAGCCCTAACCCGATAAAATTTACCACACTAAACCCCTGAAGACTGTTCTGGGGGGTCCACATCCAATTCTGGAATTTCACACTTCCATTTAAGTCTTCTTCCCCCCAATATGGGGGTTCGCCCACCCAATTTTGGGGGTTCCTCCCCTAATTTGGGGGGGACACAACCAATTTTAGAGTCCCCCACCCTCCTTTTTTGGGTTCCCCCCTAATATTAAAAGTTCTTCCGCCCAATTTTGGGGGACCCCACAATTTTGACGTTCCTTCCCCTAACTTTGGGCTTCAACCCTTCAATTTTGGGGGGGGCTCCCACCCTCTTATTTTGGCCTTCCGCCCTAATATTAGGCCTAACCCCTAAGAACCTTGACCCCTAACGCTATGGCAACCACGGATCTAACCCTAACCCCTACCCCAACAAACCCTAGAAACCCTAACCCTAAAAACCCTTACAGCCCTAACCCGATAAAATTTACCACACTAAACCCCTGAAGACTGTTCTGGGGGGTCCACATTCAATTCTGGAATTTCACACTTCCATTTAAGTGTTCTTCCCCCCCAATATGGGGGTTCGCCCACCCAATTTTGGGGGTTCCTCCCCTAATTGGGGGGGACACAACCAATTTGGGGGGGGACACAACCAATTTGGGGGGTCCCCCCAATTTTAGAGTCCCCCACCCTCCTTTTTTGGGTTTCCCCCAATATTAAGAGCTCTTCCGCCCAATTTTGGGGGACCCCACAATTTTGACGTTCCTTCCCCTAACTTGGGGCTTCAACCCTTCAATTTTGGGGGGGCTCCCACCCTCTTATTTTGGCCTTCCACCCTAATATTAGGCCTAACCCCTAAGAACCTTGACCCCTAAGCCTATGGCAACCACGGATCTAACCCTAACCCCTACCCCAACAAACCCTAGAAACCCTAACCCTAAAAACCCTTGCAGCCCTAACCCGATAAAATTTACCACACTAAACCCCTGAAGACTGTTCTGGGGGGTCCACATTCAATTCTGGAATTTCACACTTCCATTTAAGTGTTCTTCCCCCCCAATATGGGGGTTCGCCCACCCAATTTTGGGGGTTCCTCCCCTAATTGGGGGGGACACAACCAATTTTGGGGGGGACACAACCAATTTTGGGGGGGACACAACCAATTTTAGAGTCCCCCACCCTCCTTTTTTGGGTTTCCCCCAATATTAAGAGCTCTTCCGCTCAATTTTGGGGGACCCCACAATTTTGACGTTCCTTCCCCTAACTTTGGGCTTCAACCCTTCAATTTTGGGTGGGCTCCCCCCCTCTTATTTTGGCCTTCCGCCCTAATATTAGGCCTAACCCCTAAGAACCTTGACCCCTAACGCTATGGCAACCACGGATCTAACCCTAACCCCTACCCCAACAAACCCTAGAAACCCTAACCCTAAAAACCCTTACAGCCCTAACCCGATAAAATTTACCACACTAAACCCCTGAAGACTGTTCTGGGGGGTCCACATCCAATTCTGGAATTTCACACTTCCATTTAAGTCTTCTTCCCCCCAATTTGGGGGTTCGCCCACCCAATTTTGGGGGTTCCTCCCCTAATTTGGGGGGGACACAACCGATTTTAGAGTCCCCCACCCTCCTTTTTTGGGTTCCCCCCTAATATTAAAAGTTCTTCCGCCCAATTTTGGGGGACCCCACAATTTTGACGTTCCTTCCCCTAACTTGGGGCTTCAACCCTTCAATTTTGGGGGGGGCTCCCACCCTCTTATTTTGGCCTTCCGCCCTAATATTAGGCCTAACCCCTAAGAACCTTGACCCCTAACGCTATGGCAACCACGGATCTAACCCTAACCCCTACCCCAACAAACCCTAGAAACCCTAACCCTAAAAACCCTTACAGCCCTAACCCGATAAAATTTACCACACTAGACCTACGCCTAAAAGCCCTAACCCTAAAAATTAAGACCCTCTAAACCCTAACCCAAAACGTAAAGATTCTCAAAGCCCTAACGCTGGAGACCCTAACCTTAAAAAAAAAAAATAAGACCTTAAAACCCTAACCCTAAATACCTGACCATAGCTAAAACCCTAAGACCCTAACCCTAAAAACCCTATCAACACTAAAACCACAAAATACTTTAAAACCTTAACACACTAACCCCCAAACCCTAACCCTTATAACTCCAACCCTAACAACCTTAAAATCCTAACCCTAAACCCTGGAAACCCTAACCCTGAAACCCAACCCTAGTGCCTTAGCCCTGAAACCTTAAAACCCTAACACCTTATTAGAAACACTCTGTAACCAATACCATAGGCTCAGGCAAGTATCTCAGTGAGGTAGCATTTTTATTCACGATTGCAATGGCAGGCGTCCCACAAGCCACCTACTAGTTCCATAACACAGTTTATATAATTTTTTTTTTCCTCTCGGTGACCAGGACCCTCCCCAGTTTCCCCATTGACTGGGTAATCCATGTTCACAATCTATCCAGTGCTTCACAGAAAATACACAGCTGCTGGCCTGTTACTAGTCAATTTTATTTTTTTCTTGACTGTTTTCCTCTTTGAGGTGGTAATGTTTCTTACACCGTGATTTCCACCCAATTGCTCTAAGGATTCTGGTTGTCTACATTTTACAAGGTTGTCTGTTAAGCTTTCTTATCACTGCAAGCATATATCAATACCACCTTCCTTCCCTCTAAACGATGTAACTCTGTGCAAAAACATTTTTATTCCCACAACCTTGATCCCCTTACCCTAAAATCCTTATTCTCTTTAACCCTAACAACTCTAACCACAACCCTAACCCTTCATATCAACCCCCCGAAGCTAATGACACTGACTAATGATCCAAACCCCAAACCCCAGGCAACCAACAAAGAAACAGACACAAAGCTGAAAACTACAAAAAAGGCAAAACCCTGGATACAGACCCCAAATCACAAACACGCTACCAAAATGCTACAGAAAAGCCCCAGACGCAGGCCCCAAGCACTACAGCTAGGCCCCAGAAGCTCTAGACACATCCCAAAGCCAAAATGCAATCCCCAAACACTACAGAAAAGCCCCCAAACACCAGACACAGGCTGCAGAAGTCTACAAGCAGGCCCCAGCCACACCCGGATGCAGACCCCAACTGTCCACAAGCAGCTCCCAACCCACCCCCCCCATGAACTGGACCCCCCACCACCACCACCCAGATGCATGCCCCAGGCCCCAGGCCTCAGCCCCAGCCCCCACGCCCCAGACTCAGGCCCCAAAGGTGTACAACCAGCCCCCAACTGCCCCCCTCAAAGGGAGGCCCCAAAGCCTGCCAGAGGACCCTAGAGCGTACAAGCAGCTCCCAACCCCCCCGGCACAGGCCCCAACCCCCCCCCCAGACACAGGCCCCAAAGGTGTACAAGCAACTCCCCATCCTCCCCAGAGGCACGCCCCAAAGGTGTACAAACAGCCCCAACCCCCCAAGACCCAGACCCCTACAGCGTAGAAGCAGCTCCCAACCCCATGCCCCCAAGGCACATGCCCCAACCCCTCCCCCAAGGCAGGCCCTAACAGTGTACAAGCAGCTCCCACCCACCCCCAGACGCAGGCCCCAAAGGTGTACAAGCAGGCCCCTACAGTATACAAGCAGCTCACAACCACCCCCCAAAGGCAGGCCCCAACCCCCTCCAGATGCAAGCCCGAAATGTTAAAACCAGCTCCAACCCCCCCCCCCGCGCCGCCCCGCGCAGACGCAGGCCCCAAAGGTGTACAAGAAGTTCCCAACACCTCCAAGGCAGGCCCCAAAAGTGTACAGGCAGGCCCCTACAGTGTAGAAACGCTCCAACCCCCCCCCCTTCCACCTCGAGGGAGGCCCTCCCCCCCCAGTATACACGAAGCTCCCAACCCCCTCTCAGAGGAATGCCTAAAAAAGTATACAAGCAGCTCCTAACACCCCCCCCCCCCCCCCCCCCCCAAAAGAGGCAGTCCCCAAAGGTGTACAAGCAGGCCCTCAAATCCCTTAGGTGTACAAGCAGGCCCTTCAAATCCCTTAGCCCCTGCGCCAGCTTTATTGGCGAGCAGCGAGGCTGGGGGGGGAGGGGGGCAAGACAGCCTTAAATAAAATACAAATATAAAAAGTGTTATAAATGGCTGTTATAAATCCAAATAGGATTACAATCAAAGTTTACAATTTATTAAACGAATAGAGGCAAGCAAGCAGCGCTGGGTGCGCCGGGAGTCTCTGCTCCCCCAGGACGCACACCTGTTACGTAAGGCGGCTGGTTTTGATGCTCCCAGGCTAATACATATTCATTACTACTTCGAGAAGAGGCAGGGTTATTAGAATTGGTTTCCGGAATCCGAAACCCCTCCCAGGGGCGCCTGCGTACCAGTCTCTGGTGGTCTCTCGGGGCTTGCTCGGGCTCAATGCTGGTTGTCTTCCTCTCAGGCTTTTGTCCTTCAATTGTCCTTCAGCTCCCCCTTCCTCCTCGTTTGGGAGCCTCTGCGCCGGATTTCAGAAACTCTAGCAACATCCCCTGCAGTAGTCAGCACTTTTCCCTAAAAACCCCTTTGTTCTCTTATCACCTAGACCCGGGCCTCGATGTTAACCCTTCAAATCCCTTAGTGACACGAATTGCTGGACCATTCCTTACAAAAGGAAGGATAAAATATGTAGAGGAGCAATGGCACACGCGAAAGCCCAGCGCCGCGGGCAGAGGCAGCGAAGGTTGACGGCAGAACAGTGCTCGGTTTGAACACGGAGAGGGAAAGCGAGGGGAAGGTGGCCGAAGCCGGCCGCAGTCTCTGAGCTCTCCTCCTCCTGATTGTTTTCTCTCAAAGCCATTTCTGTCTGTGTGCGGGCACCCGGAGCCGGCAGAAGTCCCCGTGAAGTCCTTCGGCAGGACGGAGGGCTGCGTGGGCTCCAGTGAGAGAGGGAGTTAGGAGAATCTTATCAAGTAGAGATAGAGCGCTGACGGCATTAAACTAGGATGCTACTTAGCGTCTTTGCTAACTATGGTGCATTGTGCCAATTAACTAAAGCAAGAAGCCTTGGGCCCCTTACCAAGGTCAGTCTCCTAATAAGAGAGTGAGCCTGTCTTAAGAAACTGGGAGAAACTGGTCCTGCAGGTGGACAAGAGCCAAGGAGCAACTGAGTCCGTGCAAAGACAAGAGGTCAACTAGCGGTGACGAGGAAGAGTCATCAATCTTCATGCCCACGACCTCCCGTGCTGCCCAGCGCTGAATAAACATACCTACTTTACAATCTCACTGATTGTGGAGTCCCTTTTCCGCAAGTCACTAGCAGCGGTTTCTTCCGCAGAGGTTTTCCCAGAGCCGCTTCAAAGCTTCCCTCGCGGAGCTGGGGCGTCGCAGGGGGTCGTCAAAGCACGCACGCGCACACACACACACGCGCACACACACACACACAGGCGTTGTTGTCCAAACAGAAAGTATTTACAACAAATTCGACAAGCGGTTTTCCTCTGCCAGCAGCAAATGCCTGAGGGCCCCTACAGCTTCACAAATCATAGCACAAAGAGCCTAAAGTTCCTCTAAAATTTAGGGAAATGATTCAAAATAGATCTGCTAGGGGAAAACGATCACTGGCGGCAGGGTACACAATACACGCGAGTCTCAGCTCTCCTCCGCAGGGTCAGTGCCCACGCCCAAGTGCGACGCTGATGGCACCCGAACATTTGCTGTAGCAGGCAGCAGAGCCAGCAGCTCAGGGGAGCAATTTTAAAAACCAGGAGGCACTTAAACCGACCCTTAATTGACCCAGTTACTGCAGGAGAGTCCCGACTACTCGCCCTGGAGTCCTACTGTCACCAGCAAAAAGCACCAACCAAAGCTTGGGGGAACTTTGGTACAGCACAAGAGAAGGGAGTGGGGGTAGCGTAGCCGTATCGCAGAGCTGCTGCTTTTCACACCATTTTATCATCCCTGATAATTGAAAGTAAGGCCGGGTGGGCTGACCCCACCACCACCACTCCTGGCAGCATGTTTGGTCCACAACGCTAGAATAATTATTTTGCTCCCTCCCGCCCCTACAGCTTCATCATCTGAAAAGATTACAGTCAAAACAATGGCATACACAAATAAAAGTCAAGAGTTGACATAGTAACTCCGGGATTTGGGTATCAACTGTCCGAGAAATCAGAACACCCAGGCTTCACAATGTGCCCAACATCGAGCTGTGCCAAGGGGGGGCGGAAGGAAGAAGCTTTCCGTTTAAGCCTTCAGAGCATCGCTCCATCACTACGTCAATTCAGAGCCACCACAGCGTGCCGATGGACATCTTTCTGTGCCAAAAGAAACAAGTGCTTTGTCCTCTTGATATCAAAGGTAGCCACCTATAGTTACGGAACCATGCACAAGACCTTAACTCTGACCAGCAGGAAAACTTAGGACAACTGAGTGCAGATCCTGCCAATTTCTACAAGTTCCAACTGTGCTTTAAGTCTCATTGCAAAGCCTCAGTTAGAAAAAGGATCACCTCAGGGTATCCAACAAGAAGAAGAGTTGTTTTCTTTTTTTTTTTTCTTTTTTTTTTTTCAATATACCATAGGACTATGCAGTTCAATCATCAATCATCTTGGAAAGCTCAAGGAGGAGGTCATCCTCATCCTTCCCTGGGTCCAAGTCGAGCTCGGCTTCCAGTATGCCGTCTGAGAGTTCCCAAAGTAGCATCTCTAAATCCTCGTCTACAGATACGGGCGCGTTGCCTGTGGAACTCAGCCGGCGTGTCCTTGCTTCTTCTAGCTGGGAAGAAGCTGAAGTCGAGCTTGAGAACTCCATTGGCTCCACGGATTCTGCCTGGCTTCCAAGATGTTCTTCAGGTCTTGGCAGAGCAAGGAAGAGAACAATCAGTATATGCCATTTCTTAACGGGAAATCCCTTTTCTGCAAACCGGCTCTTAAAACCGTAGCCAACCCCTCCTGCACTTCAATCTTACCCAGGGATTGTTATTCAATTAACCCAGGTCTACATTTAGAGCCCAATATATTAGCAGGTACATTTTTCAGTTTGGGGGTTTCTCTGTGAAGCCAGAGCACCCGGAGTCTAGCAAAGATGGTTCAATTTTTGTAGCAAGAGGCACTTTGCCACCTTGCTTAATTTTCCTGTAAAAATGTTAAGAAGTCTCCATCTGCAAATATCTGTTTGCTAAGTTAGTCATTTTTCCCACGGCACACTCAGCAGAGTTTGCTCCCCACTACAGGAAGCTGATCTGCAGCCATCACTTCCCTCTGCTCTCCCTGCACTCTTGTCACCTTGTATGTTTGTTCGGGTGGCATTCTTGAGGACCAAAAGGCAGAGGACACTACTCATCATTTATCACCTCACGAGGAAGTAGAAGAACTTCACCTCATCCTCATTTAGGTATTCAGACAGAGCAAGAAGTCACTGGAAAGCTGTACCGACTTGCAGCATTTAAAGAAAGTAAGTCTAATTAAGCATTCCTGCTAGCTGCTAGAAAGTCATTTCACGTGACTTATTCCTCTGATGGATTTGGGCTTTAATTATCTCAGAACCCTCCTTTTTTCCCCACGTGTGACAGAACTTATGTTTCACTGGGGATATACACCGATTGAGAAAAAGAACAAGTTGTGGTCATCACCTGTTTTGGGGATTTTCTTCAAGTCTGGTGGCTGGGACGTGCTCCAGCGTGGCTGGAACAGCCTAGAAAGCAGCAAAACAGTATTTAGGACTCATGGGTAAAAGATTCCTTACTAGCTTTTTCCTCCATGCTGCTTCTCCTCTGGCATTGCGGAGCCTTAGCCAAAATACAAAACCAAGGTGCTCCTGAAGAAAGTTAATATTCACTTGGAGGTTACTAATGATCTTGTGTCTTTTAAGAACACAGCATTAATGGACAAAATCCTCCACACCAAAGAAATCACAGAATCACAGAGGACTAAGTAAATAGTGCCATTAATCTAATAAATATGGAAGGGTACTACAAGAATTCTGTAGGCAGCTACTGGATTTAAAAGGAAACAGAAGGCCTGTAGAACATTTGAGTTTTCCATCTTTTCTCCTAGAGGAGGGTATAAATTTTACAAGGGATCCATTTCTGCATTAGCCCCTGTCCTTACCATAGCTGCTTTTTTGGCTGGAGGTCCCATTGTGTCAGCGTCAGAGGCAGTGCGTGGTTTCACAGCTGCTACAGCAGAGGGAAAACTGCCAGGTGCCTTACGTTTCAGTGCCTTCTTCTTGGGGGAAGCGACTTTCCCATCCCAAGGCTTCGCAAACATGTTAAAGTTGGCTAGAGTAAAAGGAAGAGAGAACTGATACAGTCTTGCTCTGCCTCATGAAAAATCCACGTTCTCTTCCTCATTTCCACGGCCCTTCTACACAGTTAACTGTATTTGGCCAGCAGAATTACACTGCCATTGCCTGGATTCTCAGCAATATCTTCCACATAGTAAACTCCGTCTACCAACAATCCATACAAAGGAACAAAGAAAGTGAATAGCTACAGTAAATCATAATCCAGGACGAGGGAAACTCAGACACAGAGCGATCCCAAGTGCAAGCAATACTCTAAGACGTTGTATGAAGTCTAGTAAGATTCACAAATGTTGACAGCTTTTGTATTTAAAGTCTTGCTCCCTCTAGGAAAGGAAAAGCAGCAGGTATAGTAAGACAAGAGAGTGTATGCAACTGTTGTACCAGCTTCCTCTCCCCTGCAGTGATGTCCCACAAAATCTATTAAGTTGTTCTACAAAATCCAAATTTGTAGAGTCATATTCTAGTCTCCCATTCCTGACCTAACGTCTGGCTGGCAGGAGAAGAAACGAAAGAAAGCTGGGTACTTGTTTTCTTTGTGTGTTTATTTCCTCGTGTCCCGTGAGACAGAGAGAAAGGCTACAATGTGCAGTGCATGCAGCCTTTAAGCCCTCCTTATCTCCCTCACACAATCTCATTTTACAAAGTTGATATAATCTTAACAACGAGGCCTTTGATCCTCTGTCATTTTTGACAGAAACTGGCCCCCCACATTAAGACGCTGATGCATGCTTTACAAACACATACACGTGTCAAGCTAAGCAACACATGCCAAAGAGGAAGGTGAACTTGAACTCAACACAGGGAGGACTTCATACCATAAACAGATGGCAGAAAAAAACAGAATACCAAAATTAGACTAAAAAGCCCCTCAATGTGTTAATTTTCTAGTGGGAAATACAGAATACCATCACGTAATTAACGAAAACAGACATGGTTGCACGTTCTGGCCCTTCTTTGCCTTTGAACTTTGTAGCCTTAAACTCTTTTATCCTCTGCATTGAAGGAAAAAGCAAAGCAGATCCTGAGCAAACGGAACTTGCTCAATATGGGAAGCACCTCACCGAGGCAGGTATTAAAGCATCTTATTACCTGATAGCTTTGTGTTCCATAACGATTTCTGCCCGGCTGGGGCAGGTCCAGGTTGTGCTGGGGGAGCTGGCACATTTCCTCCACTCTGCTGCATCCGCAGAGCTTTCTCGCTCTTTATTTCTTCCAGGGTTTTAACACGCACTTCTCCTTCTGGCTTGGCTTTACCTGCCGGCTCCTTCGACTGCACTTTGCTGGGCCCGGAAAGAGTGAGCACACTCTGCTTCTTGGGCTCACCCTCAATTTTTGCCCCTGCGCTGGGATCTTTGGTTTTACCATGCCATTCAGCCTGGGCTTTGGCTTGACATTCTCGTCTCTGAAGAGCTCTCTCACGACGGATTTCCTCCAGTGTTTTCACATGGATCTCTCCCCTTGGCTTAGCAGCCTTCCCTGTCATCATCAAGAAATGAGAAGCACCAGCATTTAAAGAGAGTCCAACAATAGTTTAAGTCTCCAAAATTTGTCACAGTACTAAGGAAAACTAAGCCTGAGCGTTCCCAATAACCCATCTTAGGACAATAGCCTAACATTCTCCTCCTCCTCTGAGCCACTTGTTGTATTTTGAAGACCAGCCCTATCCAGAGAGAGTTGCTACACAGAAATGCTAGTTTACTTGATTACTTTTTCAGACTGCATTTCAAATTCCTGCTCCCGGCAGTGGCTCTATTCTAATTGTATATGATGGTTCACAGAAGCAGCTTAAAACCTTGACAAGGCACAGGCGGAAAATAAACACACACCTAGAGCCAGATTTCTGATAGTGGCTGTCAGAAGAGCTTCAGCACTCGAGCAAGAGGAACCAGTTCTTTGTTTTCATTTGAATTCCTTTTTAGGGCTGTATGAAAACGGTCTAAGTTCACGGAAAGGAAGAAGGAGAAAGTATATTTAATAGCCAGTTGTTACCTTTCGCAGTACTAGTCCGTTGAGAAGGTAATCCTAGTCTCTCCTTCACAGACTTGGGAACTTGAACTGCAAAACAGAAAAAGACCAAATTAGGGAGGCTGCATAAACGTCAACTTTGTGTTCACATTTGAAAACAAGGCAGGAAAGGTAACTTTGAATCCCGGTGATTAAGACCTCAGCCAACATGCAAAAAGAAACATCGCAGGAAAAGGACAAACAGAAAGCCTAAATACAAAACCCGTGAATCACATCCAGATGCCTGTTTAGTAGCTGTACCTCTCTTTGGTGCTTTGTCAGCATTTCCCGGAACCTCCACCTTCTTCCCCAGCCTTTCAGCAAGGCTGCGCTTCACCGGAAGGGCGCTTACATCAGCTTCAGACGGAGAAAACAAGGAATATTTTAAGAACATTTCTTTGCAGGAAGATTTGAGAACAGTCAACCACAAGCTTCTATTTTTCAAGCATATTTTCATAAAATTGCCTTTCAGCTGCTAAATGGTTTTTCTGCCATTTCTGCAGTCAACACAGATCTCCACTGCAACGCATTTTCCTCTCATACGTCAAAAATACTCTTCAATGCAGTCATATAGAGAAGGCGGCACCTAAATAACAGCTCATAAAAAGTTCTTACCCACGGAGGCTTTCCGTTTTCCTTGTTTCTCAGCAAGATCTAGTCGAACCACAGGTTCCTCCCCTAAAACAAAAGTAAAATTTTTCTATTTCATAGAAACCAGTAGCCAATAGAAATAGTATACTGTTAGCCCATGTCCAAAAAAACCCAGCAAGACACTGTTTTGACAGCTAAACCACACAAACTCATATTACAACTATAATTAACTTAGAAAAAGTATCCATAGTCTCAGTGTTTGCCTCAAATTCCAGCTGAATGTAGTCGAGAATGAATCTGAGTCTGCTTGACAGCTATACTTTGTGCAGAACAGAGCTGCATAAGCAAGCAGAATATTATTAGGTACAAATGCTGAGAAATATTCCTTTCTAAGGTGAATGTCTATGAGTAGAAGTACTTCTTCACTTCTTTCCCTTTCAAAGGAATTTGCACAACTCTAAACAATATAATTTATACACAGACTCCTATCGCACGACTGTCCACACGTGCCACTGTCAGCCTCTTTAAAGCTTCAGAAATTGCTTCTTACATAGCACTGTCCTCTAGAGCTCTTTCTTCTCGTTACTCTCCTGTTTTTCGGTTATCCCCCTATTTGCATACTGACACATTTTTTTCTTTCTCCTGCTACTGCACTTAACCTGAGCACCAAAGCTTTCCAGTACAACCAGGGACTTTCAGCATAAAAGCATGTTTTGAACAGAAGGCGGCAGCACCAGGAGGCTAACAGGGGTGAATTGCCTTCCTTCTTGCTTAACCTTCCAGTTTAGGAGTAATGAAATCAAAACAAAAGCATGAATTATTACCTTCCTCTGTAGACAGTGTCACAGTTCTCACCACTGTCCGGACATTTTCCTTTTCCGGAGCAGGAAAAATCATAGAATCGACGGGAGGAAGAGAAGATCTTGAAGGACCTTCTGCTCAGAGCAAGCAAAACATAAGGAAGTTTACCAAACAGAAAAAACTATCACGAAGAACAAAAAACTTTAATTATTCATTACTGTCAAACATACAGTGACCAGAGCATGCAAATAAGAGAGGTGACTAGTTTGCCTCTGGTTGCCCTTGGAATTCCCATCTAGAATACCAGCTGGCTGAGAATCAGGTTGCTCGATGCCCCCAGCTAAACATGGAAGTCTATCCCTCAAGCAGCTCCCAGCCACCATCACCTGCCATTCTGAAGCCAATCAAATTTCACTTCTTTGGCAAATAGTTGGATTCACCAAAGCATAGCCAGCTACCCGGTATTACTGGAAGAGTTTTTTTTTGAAAGAAAAATCATCACACAGGATGAAGGTGAAGAGGGTAAGAAAGTAGGGAATATTAACTCACCACCGTGTCTCTTAGTTTTTTCCTTCATTTTCTGCAATTTGATTTCTTCAAGTGTTTTTATTCCAAAATTCAGACCGTCCTCTGAAAACAGAAAACAGTTAATGAGACTAAGGCTTAGAGGCACTCACTGAGGACCACAGATCCTCAGGCTTCTTAGTGCTCAGGAACTTTCAGAAGTATTTAGAATAAACCCTGTCAACACTCCTCACAAGTGAAACAACCATAGAATCAATGGCATTTTGCCCCTCCTTTCACCCTTCAGGGTAAAAACTGTAGTTTTAATTTTAATCCATTTACGTGATATTAGATCCCTCTATCGTTAGATATGGCTTTCAACAGTGGTTGCCAGGCTGCACGTGCAGCCATTTAAACTCCATGCTGTGACCCTGTTTTGTTCTCCAAAAGGAAAGAAAAGGAGTTCAACTTTCTGACCCAATGGGCACATGATAGTATCAGGGAGAAATGAGATCATGGAAATAACCGAGTCTATTCAGCACCCCTACATTCTGTTGTGTTTTTACGCCACATTGCTTTTGAGTTAATTGTCAAGTTCTCCTGCCGATTTATCCTACTACAGGTGCTGGAATACCTTGTTTAGCAGTAGTAGCACTGGCTTTCCGAGTGGAAATCATCCGTAATCCATTTTGGCCTTCCTCAGCTGGTTGCTGGACGGGAGTTTTAGTTTCTTCTCCTTCCGCAGAAAGCTGGTCTGAAGGGGAAAAATCTATTCAGTTATGCATAGGCCAGATTGTTCGTGATTATGTAGCTCATGCAATGACACTTCAGTCCATGGTTCCTATAAAAAAGTTGTGTTTTTTTTTTTTTTTTTTTTTTTTTTTTTTAATACAGCTACACTGACCTGATGAACTCGTAAGTAGACTACCCTAGGACAAAACATCTCGGACTCTAGATTCTCTCTGCAGCTTTAACTACTACACAACATATTACTCTTCAGACAAAAAAAAAAAGGAATTTCCTTCCTAGTTTCACATAGAGCTTTACACAACAGACCAGCTAAAGCCAAGAGTGGTTCTAAGCTTTCCTCCAACATTTCAGGTTCTGTCCACTGACTGCCAGACAAAGCCACCAGTGACCTGACCAGACTGCCTGCCCTATCGCTAGTCAGACCTCAGGTCATCTGTGATTTATACATTGATTTACAGCACAAATTCCTTCCAAGAACCAAAGACTTACACAATCATTTACAGCACAAATTCCTTCCGAGAACCAAACCATGCTCACCATCATCATCTTCATCATCATCTGCAGCATTGATTACAACTGGAGGGTGTGTAGAGCTTGGGACATTTTCCGAGTTTTCCACTTTCATCACCCGCCTTAGCTATGGAGAGGGATTGGACTGGACAGAAAGTTTGTTTTGCTGCAGTGACATCTGAGCCACTTTCAAATCATCGTCCGTGGACTCAGGTGGACTTGGCAGTGTAGCTAGAGGAAGAGGAGGATCATCAGTAATATGGCAGTTTAAAACTTTGACCACAATGCACGAAGATGGTAGCTAAGGCAGATAACCTGCACAGGCAATGAATGCAGCATCTCCTTTTGCCCATCCCGCCACTGTTTACACCGTGAACAATGACTTGCCTTCAAACAACAACACATCTCCCTACCACCCAGCAGAAGACGAAACAACAGAAAGCAAACTGCAAGGCAAATATCACACAAAGCAGAGAGAAGCTGAGCATGAAAGCAGAAAACAAATACCAGCAGTACAGCAGCAGTACACTCGGTTTAGCTGACCACCTAGGACTGCAGACCTTTTCCTGCACTCACAAATGGACGGTTACCTGATGTCTCCTACACTATTGGCACCCACTAAGTAATATGCAAAATTAATTCTTCAATACTTAAAGAAAAAGGACCTAAACTCACTCTTGCTTGGTGGTAAGAAGACTCCATCGATGTAACGTCCCTTTGCGTGATGAAAAGCACAGTTGGCTTTCTGACAGCCTACTGGCTGCTTCTGCCAGTAGCAGGGAATCTCAGCGCGCTTTTTCTGAAGACAGAAAGAAAGACAAGCTCGTGATAACATGCACCTAAGGTTTGCAAAGAGATGCACAGTTCCAGGTCACGACAGCGATAGGGCTGTCACAATACAGTGCTGAAACATCATTCCAAAGGTCAGTTTATCACGGAAGTATAGTATTTCCGGGCATATTCACAAAGTTTGCAGAAGCTGTAACCACTATGCACGTTTAGCCCTGTCATCATTCAGTTTGAGAAGACAGGCACTCTCAGACATCAGTTTAGGGTGGGTTAAACTAATACACCTAGGATTATACTAGGATTATTCAGAGGGAAAAAGAACATCTTAAATTGCCTACGTTAACTCTATCCAGAACTACTTCTCGGAGACTTCGTTCTTCTGCACCTTTAACTTTCCCCACTGCTTCCTAGCCCAGGCAGCTAGAACAGCATTATCTGAAGGACTCCGGGACACAAGAGACCTGATAGATCATTATCAAGCCTGCTCTCAGGAGGCTAGTACAGCCTGTTTATTACCCCCCTGCTCCAGCAGGTTTTAGCAGTCTAGTTAGCGGTTATTCTGCATCTGTTGAGAAAATACTGTCGGCGTCTAATAAAAGAAAATCTTGCTAAGACATACCTAAGGCATTGATTTTATTTCCCTCTCCTTCCTCCCACCCCCTCCCCTGCTAACAGAAACCAGTGTAATTCCAAAGCAAATGACTCTATCCTGCAAAAGCACAATCAGCACACCTACAGCACTGAAAAATGCTTTTGTTGATTTATTTTGAGAACACATCTTTAGGCACTCACGTCAATTTCCATGTGTCTGAATCAGCAGACATTCCTGAAACAACGACCCTCCTGCCACAGCGTGCAGACTGTCTCGTTCCCCAGAGCAGCTTCACAGTGGCGGAAGGAACAGTTGTCTCCCTGTAACCAAAAGGAAACCAACAAGGAAAATATAGTACAGCCTCAAAAACGTCCATGCTACTGCCTCAGGTTGCTACGATTGAATTCAGAATCTATCTGGTTATCACGTTAACCAAAGACCAGTGTGCCTCCTCCTCCTACTCTACCCCTTCCTGAAAAAAATGAAAAAAACAAACAAACAAACAAAAAAAAAAGGCAAAGCAAAGCAAAAGAAACCCAGCCATACCTTGGTACAGGTAGAATAGAAATAGAAGTAGCAATCGTCTCCTTGTTTAGACATGCCGACAAGTTCTGATAACAAGCTCGGGTTCTCTCCACAGCGACTTCCTCTGCTCTTGGAGAGAGCTGTCTTCACCCTTGCTTGGGCTGAAAGTCTTCCACTGGCTTGTGATCAGTGAAATCTTCTTTTTAAAAGTAACCCTAAACAAAGTACCAACAAGTGAAAAATAATGAGTAAAAAGCATTTTTCCAGCTTTCTTCTGTTCATCAAATTAGTCTCTTGAGGAGAGCAATGCCTTGAAATCAGCTGTTACAGGTACTAACACAATATTAAACTAAAGTTCTGTAAAGCTGCCAGGAGCTTTGTCAGCAAGTGTTCTCTTCCACGTCCTCAATAATATGCCTTGGAGCACACCTGGAAGCCTGAAAATGGAGTCACTTCTTCAAAAAACACCTGATCATACATGCAAGGCAATGATCAACTATGGCTACGAGTAACTTCTACAGAACGCAGTATGACGCATTAAATAGCATGTTCCAGTCACTGTGGGTCTTCGAGTTCACCTACCTGGACAACCTCAGCAAAGTTATTGATCTTCAAAGACTTCCAGTTAACTTCTCCTGGAGGCCGAACCAACACTGAATCCGTGAATTAATGATAAAGGGGTAGGAAGAATTTGCCTCCTCACTTTGCCAAGGGAGCCTCTCATCCACAATTCAAACATAGGATGTGCTTTTAAACAGCTTATAACTAATGGAGGAAGCAAGTCCATCTGAACACTCTCTCAGACTGGAGACAGCCAGGGTTAGTTAGCTCTTCAAAAAATAAAAACCAAAAAAAAAAACCACAAAACAAAACGAAAACAAAAAAACCCAGTGCCTTTAGAGATGAACTCGTGATTCAAAGTGGCTGCAAAAATGAGGATCCATCTTCCACAGCCAGAAAATTTGACTTTTTTTTTTTTTTTTTAATTCAAAATTCAGTATGTTCCAATCTCTGGTCTTCAAGATTTCTTCACCTATTAAGAAAACACTAAAACCTTTCCCCGTCTTTATTACCTGTACAGCAAAAAACACACCAGTGCATAGAAATACACAAATGTGCATACGCATACACACATATGTGTTTAGACACACAAACGAGGAGTGAGTGATAGAAAGTTAGCGAGAGCGACAGTGGAAATCAGAAGTTTTGCCTTTTTGACACAGAGAGCGGGTAAAAACTCTCTCATTTTGAGGGAACTAGAAAAAAATGGAGGATCTACCAAATATTTTGATGAGTATGCCTTCGAGGCCAATGCTTTATACCATGAGTGATCTGGGGGCCAGCACACAAATATGCATACATATGTACATGCATACAGGATAAACATATCTATACACACAAGCGTGCACAGTATATGTTGTATGGTATCCATATGGAGAACAACTCGTAGCCCTGATCAGACACGTAGAGTTGCAATCAATTAACAGCAGGAAGACAGCAGATCAAGGATACAGCAAGCTTTGAGAGGCAGGGCAATGCTCACTTTGCCAGTGGCATGGCTGCATGATACCAAGAATTTTGAATTAGTTTGATTTTTTGGAAGCAATTTGTTTTCTTTCTGCGCTGTAGCAAATACCACAGGTTTGCCATCACGTGCTGTTCCCTAATCCATATATCCGTCATCATCCATTGCTGCAAGATCATGAAAGGTTAGAAAAGATGACTTAGGTCCAATTTAACAGCCAATGATTTTTCAATGACCAGAGCTGCAACAGATTTTATTTAGCCACAAGCAGGTTTTTTTCTCTGATGTGAAGTCAGATATTTTGATTTTTTTTTTTTTAAGACACTAAATGTCATAAAACCTGCAACCAGACCAGATAAAGTTCAAATTAGAGTGATTCTGAAGCCTTTCATTAAAATGCTGCACATTTCTGTGCAAATTATTTCTGACTCTTCTGGACAAAAGCGGATGAAATAGTTCTTACAAATTAATAATAAAAGGTTGGAACCTTTTACTCACACAAACACTAGTGAATTTTCCAGGAAGTATTATTTTGGCAGGGAATTTTCCCAAATCTAAAGTAAAGAGGGGAAAAGTTGGGTTCCCGTATTAGTTGTTGGTTTTGACTGCTTGACAAAGGGAATAAAAACAGTAGTTAAGTGCAAGGTTTCCTTCTCTTCTTTAGTATTGAGAGGAATCGTCACTTCTGACCTTTAGCACCTTCAGAAACACACTTAGTGCCATGCAGATTCCTCTGCATCTACTTCTAAAAATTACTGGTGCTCCTTAGCATGGAAGTTGGACTTGAAATCTTTCCCAGACTGAGCTCTTTTGAATGCCCAAGGAGCTCATCATTTTGCTTGTTGCCTTCCATTTTCCTGAACAGACCCAGAACGCTGTTCAGGATATGAATGGATCTGGTCTAAGGAATGGGAAGAAAGCAAAAACCAAGGATACCTCACAGCCCTAAATGCCATAAAAAGCAGTCTCATTTTAAAAAAGATCTCCAAAGCTTTTTTTTTTTTTTTTTTTAAACTGACATCTGCCAATATGGCGATCCAAGTGCTGAACAGAAACCAACTGAACTAGCCCCTGAAAGCCTGAATAAAAATGAGTAACTCTGGTGCACTCAGCAGGTCTGTAATAGAAGTTGGCAAGATTTTTAGATTTCTTTTTTCTCCAGGGTGCTAGTAAAGTTTTTGCGTTACGAGATTTTGAACTCTTTTTGTACAAAAGAATTACAGATGCACTACAGTCACGGTAGCTGGGGGTCTGGAAATACATGCCAACAAGTGTCATAAACTTTGCCTTTGCTGAAGGAAGATAACTAGTCCAAAGAAAACCTGCCTAGTTTGTTTTACAGGCTTGTCTTTCTCAGTATGGAACAAACTGACCTCCCTGGTCTAACTTTCCAGTTGGCTATTCTGCCTTTGTCCTGGAGAGAAGAGCAAGAAGGGAACAAAATATTTTTGCACTCCAAAAAATGCATTAGGGAAGGATTATCACACCTACCTAAGGGTAATTTCTTGTTTGTTTATAAAGCACAAAGTCTTTCTCTTGGACAGTCTCTGTTGCTGGCCTGTTTTGTGCCTCCCATTTATAATAAAGGTATTAAAGATGCTTACCCCGTTTTGGTGGTTTTTTTTTTTTTTTTAGAACAGTGTAAGCGGACAGTCGGATGACAAGCAAGAAAGAACAGCATAAATCCTTGTTGTGACCCTGCTTTTTAATCACCCAGCATCAGCCTGGCTGCAAAACAGTCTCCGCTGATTTACCTGCTTGTTAAAGCACCCCACAGGCTGCAAGTGTTGTGTGCTAGGTGTCAAACTATATTTAACGGTGCATAGGTAAACCATTCATCTTCCCATGGTCGAAGCACAGAACAGCCTCCTGCTAGCACAGCTCATCCTTGCTGTAACTGCTTTTAAACCTATTTGTGGTAAGAAAAGAGCTCAGTACACCACCTTCACAGGGCAAAAATTCACATGGAAGAGCAGAAAAACCCAGAAGTGCTTCCTGAACTTCACGTTACCAACAGCACCATCGGATTTAGATCCTGGCCTGGCATCCAGGATGCACGGCCTGCAAGCACTGCTGCGATGTGGAAGTGCCAAGGCAGGTTTTTGGCCTGCCCTAAAACACTTTTTTTTTTTTTTCTTTTACAAACAATACAAAGAGTGTGCCAGGTATGCTGTAATGCCCGTGTGCCAGGTCAATAGAGGATATCCAAACAACAGAGGCGCTTCTCCTAATTTCTGGCGTGAAAACACTTTCACAGCATTCTTTTCATGAAGAAACCCCTCTCTATCTTCTTCAGTGCTCCAGGACCTGCTGCAGCTGCAGCGGCTGCGCTGGTACAACCCGCATCTTTGACAAATCTTTTCAACAGTTCTGCTTTACCTCGGCACAGTTGAGGTCACTCCTCTTCCTCTTCCAGCTGAGGAAGCAGCTTGCGGGCTCTGCCACACGGTCGGTGCAGAAGCGAAAGCTGGGAACACAGCAGTCAAACTCTCACTGCTAACGAAGCCACCAGGGCAGAGGGCTGACACAGACCCACCAGAGGCGAACCGTACCCCCTCTCCCTCCCGGCTGCGAGGCTCGCCGCAGCAGCCCCGACCCGAAGCGCTCACAGTGCTTTGCTTGGTGATGTCACCGATGAGTCAGAGTCCCCAGATGAGCATCTGCCTTGCCACTCTTTAATGTTGGTGTTGTTTTTTGGTTGGTTGTTTGCTTGCTTTTGAAACTTATGCAGGTTATGGTAAACCTTCAGGTAAACCACAGATCAATGGGGAAGAAGTCCCACACGAGGGAAGGCCGTGCATTTCTTCCAGGCAATGGCGCATTCTTTAACATGCTGCATTCGACAAAGAAGCTCTCTCCATTTTGCGCAGTGGCAACAGGCACGACTGCAACACACGCACGTGTAGGCAGCACCTGCAGGTCCCAAACCGTTAACCAATTTTTAGATAGCACCAATTTTTTATGTAGTTGCTTTCCCTTCATCCATAACCCCTTTTTTCCTTTCTTTCTATCGGGTGGCTCTCCTCCATTGTTCTCTCTGTCATTTTACTCCCCAGTGTCTGAGCGGGCACTGGGAATCGTTTCCAGAGGAAGGGTACTGCTGAAGCTACAACATTTACTCTCAGGGAAAAGAGAGTATGTGAAAGAATACATACTTCCTTTCTTTTTCCTTTTTTTTTTTTTTAAATCTCTGAAATCAATGCCGCGGCCTGGCAGCAAATAACTATTGGAGTAATGATGATTCCTCATCCTCACTGTAACGTTGTAGTTAATGTCATAAAGAAGCAATTTCCCCAGGCAGTGGCCATTTGAAATGGGAAGGGGCAGCTAGAGGAAGTTTTCCTTAGACTAGCTCTTCCCCCAGAACACCTCGCCATCCAGCAACAAATTCAATTCACCTGCTCCGCCTGATCAGTCAAACGCACGTCCGACTCCAGCACACGCCACAGCGGTGGTTCTGACGTGGTTTGAGAATCACCTATCCGCAGAATATCTCGGGTTTGTACACTCAAATAACGCAGTCTTTTCCAAATAAGGCCCAGAGCTCACACTCCGAGTGCAGCCTAACAGCACCAGAGGGCCGGTAGGCTAAACATTCCCATCCTGGCAACAGGACTGACCCGGGCAACAGTAAGCATCCCTTCTGCACTTTCATCGTGAACATCAGCATAAGGAAACAGAGTGTAGGTGTAGGAACAGCATCGGTATGTATATGGAACATCGGGAGAGGAAACTATATCGGTATTTACAGCTTTTCTACTTCCTTGTCAGAGAGACGTTATCTCCAAATTAGAAATTGATGTATTTTGAATAAGGGCTGGTGGATCGGATTTATTCTTACTAGTGATAATATTTCCTCTTGAATAGTACTTAATATCTGATAACGCATCAATCAATCGTCAAAAATAAACTTAAAAATGTGTAAGGCTTATCTCGTTGGTCGATACAAAGACCAAGGTCTTTTCTCTTTTCTCTTTTTTTTTTTTTCCCAGTATTGTTTTTCTGTTTTCCTTCTCACTGCAGTCTTGATTTTGTTTCTTGTCCCTTAAGTATGTTTTCAATGTGTTGTTGAAACATTTTCCCTTTCAATCCGAAAAAAGGAGCTGTCACTGGTGTCTGCAAGTTGAAGACTGGAGCTTATCTGAAAATCACTGAGCCCAAGAGCTGTCACCTTAGTCTTCCAATAGGACAAGGATGTCTTCGTTTCTCAGTTAAATGCATTTTTCAGGTTTGTGTATTATTTTCTCAGGAATGGAAAGTGTGCGCACAATTTGCCAGTTGTGGGACTAGGAGTTCTCTTATTTCCTGTGCTTTGTTTAACCTGTCTTAAGTTTAATGGATAGCAATCAAGGTGTACTAGAAGTCTGAAAACACTTTATGCTTTGTTCTCTCAGTCATTTTGGTATAACAAACTAGTTCATGGTTTAAACCCTCCATTAGGTTAGCGGTTTCCCTAAACGTAACAAGTCCCTGTGTGCTACAGGAAGACAGTAACAAAAAATTAAGTATAGATATTCATCCTGTCATTATTCAGCTTCTGCCTATGGACACACAATTACGCTTATTTAAAGCGGTATCCTCTTGAAATCTAATCAGCATGTTAGAAAGGACTTAGTTATCGGCTTTTGTCCTGGAGGGCTGAGGTTTGGTCTGTTTTGTTTTACATTCAGCATTTCCTTTTCTAGCTTCCATTCCCCTGTTGTTTTGCATGAGGAAAACATGCAGCTTTACAAAGTAGAACGGAAAGAGATGCTTTTCAGTCTAACTTTTCAGTTTTTTGTAGGAGTTTTAAATGTGGTGGGTGCAAAACAGCATAAGTACTGCTACCAAAGTTATATTCAAACAAGTATTTCTTGGAGAAGCAGAAGAAGCCTAGGGAGAAATAAATTTACAAACATGCTCTTCATGCTCTCCTTTCCCAAGATTTCTCTGAGATATATCCCATAGTCTGTGGGTTTTGAGGTATGTGGTTCCCAGGAGTGAAAAGGAGGGCCAAACAGCTCTCCTCTCGGATCTCAACGTGCCAGGGCTTTAGTGTACTGCCACTTATGGCTCCGCTTTTCACCTGGAAAAAGCGACCTCATGCTGTAAACTGAGGAGCCCTGCAATTGTTCTACTTGTTGTTTTTGTTTTTTTTTTTTTCCCTGCTCGTATAGGCTTAGAAATGTGCTGATGAAACAATAAAAAAGCCAGCTTGGTACATCTCCTTACAAAAAAATAAGTACAAACTTGAGCTCCTGATCGGCTTCATGCTGAACTCTGTGCTGGTCTTGTCGTAATCTTGGTCTCTCAGTAGATAATATGGTTTAATTACGAATAGAATCATGTGATGAAGAAGATCTCACACTGCAACAAATTCAACATCTCAAATGAAATTTTACATTTTCCGTGATTTTCTTTCTGAGCAGAAGTGTGTAGTATCAAATATATATATATATATCTGTGATGAAGCCACGGTCGCAGTTACTCAGATATCTTAATAAGCACTTGCAGGAAGATAAATTGCTGCATCTTTTAGCATTATTTAATTGTAGGGTTAGAGACATGTTGATTCAACAGAGCTGTAAAGTTTCTAAGAGGTCACTTTGAAAAATACCAGCTAAATTACTGGCAAGACTGCACCCGTTCTTAAAAACAAACAACCCCCCCAAATCATCTGTTTTCCTCTTACAGGTAACTGAAGTAATCCCCGAAGAAGACAGTTCACTATCCATAGGCAAGTTTTATTTTTAAACATTTTCTACATTTTATACCTAGCCACAACTTAACAACCAGTTAACAGTCGGTGACAATCCTGTTCAGTGTTGAAAATGTCATTCTGGCATAGGAAACAAAGGACTTCATCTTCTTGCTTTACAGTTGAATGTCTTCTACGTAATGTTTGGAGAAGTGAAATCTTGCAAGAGCTTTTCAAAAATTCTGCCCGGTTTGGATGATGAAGTAAATTGCCATAGTCAGTAGATTCTGGCACTGACAAGTTCCTTCAAGCTAAAGAGGGAGTGCGATTGTTGCAAAGCATGTCTGTATTTTGAGACAGGGACGACCACAAGTTTTAATCTTAAAATACGACATGGAGGGGAGGCTGGTTGTTCACACATTCTTGCAAACATTAATACAATCTGTCCCATTATCAAGAACAAAATTAGGGACTGAACGGAGGTCTTTCAAATACCAGTGTTGCAAAAATAGACTTTTTATGCTACTAATGTCAAAAGAATCCTGATTGTACTAAACTGTAAGTGTCTCTTCTAGCTGATAAATCAGGAACAGCACAGAAGAAAATGCGTCTGCTCTAATGCTCTTTGGCTTCGGTGAATTCTCTGGCCAGCAGATGGCGAACTCGTTTTTTCTAAACCAGTCAAAAGTATAGGGAGAAAGTAAATGCCTTGCACACATTACACAAGTCCAGGGCATTGGGATCACTGGGCTACATGAGTGAAAGAGATGCACCCCAACAGTACCCCACTTAGATACGCTGCTTGAAACATAAGCAGGATAGGAGGGCTGTGCAAAGCAATTTCGGTAAATTGAGGAATTCATGTATTTCATCAAGCCTGAAGATACTAATTAGTTTCATGTGGGGGAAGGTCAGTCTTTCAAAGAAAAGAAAAAACATCTCTTAAGCAGGATTTTCTGAATGGTGGAATCTAATCTGAAAAAAGGCTACTTCAGCAGGTTATTTATTTATTCATTTATTTTTAACTGTATTGAACCTCTCAAGTAAGCTAGGAGCAGACTAGGAACAACTGAGGACTTGTTAGAGTGTGCCTTTTCACCTGGACTCATGTTACTTTGAATAAATTAACAAGGATAGCTAGTGATAATTTGTGATTTAAGGAAATTCCAGATACGTGAGAGAAAGAGCAGCGTTAAAGCAGTTAAATTCCTGCTCTCTCTAATAAGTGCTCTCTCTAGCCAGTTTCTGAACGCTTCTGTTCTGTGGCTAGGATTTGGTCAGCTTGACCACAAGATCACTAGTAAAACAAGGATGCCATCCAGTCAAACCTTCAAATGAATGCAACTTACCTAAGATCTACCATTTGCTATCAAAGCAGGTAGCTTTTTCCTAATATTCTGTACAGTTGACCAATTTTAGCACGGAACTGAAATGCAGTCAGTTTAATGGGAGGGCTTTGGAAGCTGCTTTCAACAGTCCGATCAGCCCTGTAGTCAGAGAGCAGATCAAGCCGTGTGCAGGGTTGTGACTTCTCTCTTTAGAAAGAAAACCACTGAGCCAGACAGTTCCATGTTGAGTATCACAACAGGGAATGACATTTCTTCCCTTTGTCTTTCAGATGCAGAGCTTACTGATGGAAGCCTTCAATACTCAGACTAAACCTACCATCAAAACGGACGACCTTTTTACCATCCAAACCAACCATTTTTCCATCAAACCCAACAACTTGGGTTTTGAAATGAAATTGGTAAGCCACAAGTCCTTATTGAATCTATTTTGCAGTGAAAGGGTTTTCTCTGTAACCTGATCATTTAAACTGTTGTGCTTAAAAGAAGGTCACTTGCAAGAGCGGTTATAATCCATGCTAATCCATGCTCCGTGCTGTTCCTTACAGTCAGCACACCAGGTTCCCCCAGTGCGGTAACATGTAAGGGTGGAAGCCTAGGGAACACTCAGGTAATGCTGCTATAGCATACCCTGAAAGCCTCCTCAATGCTCTACAGTTTCTTTAAAATGTGAATGTTAGTTTAATTTTCCTAGTCACTTTAAGCAATTACTCCACAAGACCTTATTGTTCTCCACAACTCCCTCTTAGAGGTTGTAGCAGCGTGGGGGTTGGTCTTTCTCCCAAGCAGCAAGCAACAGGAGAAGAGGAATTGGCCTCAAGTTTCACCCAGGAAGGCATGGGGTGGATATGAGGAAAAAATTCTTCCCTGAAAGGATTGTGAGTCCTTGGAAGAGGCTGCCCAGGGAAGGAGTTGAATCACCGTCCCTGCAGCTCTGCAAAAGACGTGTAGATGTGGTGCTTGGGGACGTGGTTTAGTGGTAGACTTGGCAGGGCTGGGTTAGCGCTTGGACTTGATGACCTCAGAGCTCTTTTCCAGCCTACAGGATTTGACAATTCTATGGTAATAAGCACAAGTGCTGAGACACAGAGCTGACCAAGCAAACATAGAGACAAGGACAAGACATGAACCATGAGGATTCTTAACAGAAGAGTAGAGAAAGCAGCTAGAAATAGAAGATCTTTTTAGAAGAGAACTTTCCAAGCTAGAGAAAGAGGAAAGCATATGTGTGTAACTTCAAACTTGAACAAGAAAGGAAAAGCATGCTAAACACTGACAAGAAAAACACAAAGAAATATAAACACCAACACTTCAGACTAAAACTTCAAGAATGATTTGGCATTCGTTATCTTGTTGAGGTTTACGGAAGTTGCCAGAAATATTTTTTTTCTGGGGGTGAATCTGATAAATTATCTTAAATTTAACTGTCACTGACAAACCTGTGAGTCCGAGGAAATAGATACTGAGTGGTGTCCCAGTAGGCAGGAGGGCAGCGGTGGCTGTGTCACCCAGGTGTCACAATGGGCAGCGGTGGCTGTGTCATCCAGGTGTCACAGTGGGGCCGTGACATGGCAGCCCAGTCAGGATAAAAGGCCCCTGGTTGCAGGCAGGCCCCAGTCGGGATGGAAGCCCCTGGCAGCAGGCAGCAGAGGGCAGAGCAGGGCAGGACAGGGAGGTGAGTGCGCAATGAGCAGGGGCTGAAGCGGTGTCCGAGGCTGAGCAGGGCCAGAGTCCCGCTGCAGCGTGAGCAGGGGCTGGAGCACAGCAGCTGCTCGAGCAGGGGCTGGCTTTGAGCAGCCCCCACAGCACAATGGGAACCAAGTGTTTGCTGCACAAACGGTGTTGCAGACCTTCCACCAAAGTGGTGATATGAAGGTTTTTGGGTGTCCTGGGAAGATGCTTTGATATGTTGGGGAGATCCTTCGTTGCACCGGGAAGAGACATGGGTTCTCCAGGGATATGTTTCAATGTCAAGGGTGGTGTTTGGTTGCCATGAGTAAGACAGTCAGGTGCTCCAGGAAGAAGTGTCCAGGGAGGTGCTTGTGTGTTCCACCATGATGCTTACGACCTCTAGGGAGATGTCTGAGTGACCACGGGAGAAACTTCGGTGAAGCAAGGATATGCTTATGTGCCCTGGGGAGAGAGGTGCTTGTGTGCCCGGGGAATGTCCTTGGGCTCTCTAGGAAGAAGCTCTATTCCTCTGGCGTCACTTGGGTGCCCCAGGATGTGCATGAGTACTGCAGAGAGCAGTTTGTGGGCTCCAGGGAGGTGCTTGAGCGCTCCAAGAGTGTTGTTGAGTTCCCTGAGAAGGTGTTTGTTTGCCCCGCTGAGGTGCTTGCATGCTCCAACGAGACTGCTGAGTGCTGGAGAACGATGCGTGGGTGCTGTGGGGATATGTGTGTTTCCTCAGGTGAGAAGCATTGGTTTACTGGAAACAAGCTTGTGTCCCCCTGGGAAGTGCTTGTGGACCACAGGGAAGTGCTGGGGGTCCCCAGGAAGATCGCTGGATGCCCCTGGAGGTGCTTGTGTACCCTGAGGAGATGCTAGATTGCACGAAGGAGATGCTTGGGTGCTTTCGAGACATGCCTGGGTGCCCCTGTGTTGTGCTTTCTTGCTCCAAATCGATGCTTGGGTGCTCTGGGAATGTTCTTGGGTGCCTCCAGGAGAAGACTGTGTGCTCCTGGAATGTGCTTGAACGCCCTGAGGAGATGGCAGCATGCCCTGGGAAAATGCTTGGGTCCCCCAGGGAGATCTTTGGTCTTCAAGGGAGGTGATTGTGTTCCCCAGCAAGGTGTTTGGCTGTCCCAGGGAAATGGGACGCAGAAAATGTGTCACCCAGGCATCACAATGGGCAGCGGGGCAGCGGTGGCTGTGTCACCTAGGCGTCACAGTGGGGCCGCGACACGGTAGCCCAGTTGGGATAAAAGGCCCCTGGTTGGGGGCAGGCCCCAGTCGGGATGGAAGCCCCTGGCAGCAGGCAGCAGAGGGCAGAGCAGGGCAGGACAGGGAGGTGAGTGCGCGATGGAGCAGGGGCTGAAGTGCAGTGTGAGCCTGAATGGTCCAGGAACCAATGTGGGGAGGAGATGCTTGTGTGCTCATCCCAGTGCAGAGATGATGCCTGGGTGCCTGAGAAGGTGCCCGCGGGACTCAGGAGCTGCTTTCTTGCTCGATGGAAGTTCTTGGCTATGGCAAGAAGAATCTGGGTGCTCCCCAGGCTTCTTAGCTGCTGTGTCCAGATGCTCCCTGGGTGTGCAGGGAGATGCTTGGTTTCTCCAAGAAGACAGCTGGGTGATGCAGAGATTTTTTTGGATGTCTCAGGAAGATGGATTGGTGATCCTGGCTGTTTCTTGGTGGCTCCAGAGAAATGCTTGAGTGCTATTTGGGGATGCTTGTGTACCCTAGGAGATGTGGTTGTGTGCCCAAGGGAGAGGCTAGTTTGATCCAGGGTAAAGCTGTGTTTCTCCAGAGAGGATTTTGGGTGCTCCAGGGAGATGGTTGGGTGCTTTTTGTGTGATGCTTGGCTCCAGGGAGATGCTGGAGTGCTGTGGGGAGATGCTTAGTTCCTGCTCTTTGGTATCTGTGTCCCCTGGGGGGGTGCGTGCATGAGCACGGGGACATACTTGAATGACCCTGGTAGGTACTTGTGCAGCCCTCAGAAGCTCTTGGGTGCCAAGGAAGGTGCTTCTCATGTCCAGTGGGATGTTTGTGTGCCCCAGGTGGTGTTTTGGTGCCCTGGGGAGATGCTTGGGTTCTCCAGTCAGATGTAGGACTGTGGTGGGAAGGTTCCTGTGTGAGGTGCAATGAGGTGCTTGGGTATTGCAGGGAGGTGCTTCTGTGTTGCAGGGAGATGCTTGGGTGCCTGGGGCAGAGCTTTGTGTGATTAGGGGATAGATTTTTGTGCTCTAAGGTGCAGCCAAACATTCCCCAGACCATTCCCCATCTTGGGAGCACCCAAGCATCTCCCCAGAGCACCCAACCATATTGTACTAGGAGTACCCAAGCAGCTCCCCAGAGTACACGAGCATGTCCAAGGAGCATTCAGGCACCTCCCTAGAGAAGACATGAACCTCCCTAGGGAAAGAACCAGTGTCCCTTGGGAATACAAGCATCTTCCTGGAGCACTCTCCACGACACCCAAGCCTCTCGCCAAGGAACATAAGCACCTCTTGAAATCACCGAGATTTTCCCCAGGGCACACAAGCCTTGTGTTGGAGTAGACAGGCATCTCCCCAGGACACCTAAGCACTACATTCTACCTGTGAGGCATCATCCAAGAGCATTCCAGCACCTTCCAGGAGATCCCAACATCACCCTGAGCTCACAAGGTTCTGCCTGGCTCAGCCAGGCATCTCTCTGGAGCACCCAAGCATCATTGTAGGGCATCCAAACATGACCCTTTTAAGGACCCAAGCATTTTGGGTAGACCTGTGCGGTGCCAGGGGTTGGACTTGATCATCCTTATGGGTCCCTTCCAACTCGGGCTATTCTATGATTCTACGATTCCCCAGCAGCAGCAAAGCATTTCCCCAGGAACACGGCTATTTCCCTGAGGCACACAAGCATAACCCCCCGAGAACGCAAGCATCTTCCTGGAGAGCCCACGCATCTCCCCACAGCACTCAGGCACCCCACTGCAGCATTATTGAAACATCTCCCCAGGGAACCCAAGCACATCCCAAGGTACTTTGACATCCGTCCAGAGCTCCCAAGCAAGTTCTTTCAGCATCTCGGTCGTTCAAAAAGCACCTCTGTGAAGCATGCAGAGACCTCTGTGGAGTACCCTAACTTGTCCCTGGGGTAGGAGAGGTAGATACCCAGGATCCCCAAGCATCACTCTGGTACACCCATCACATCCTTGGTACGCAAAAGCACCTCCCTGTGCTGCACAAGCAATTTGCTGAGGCAGCCAAAGATCTCCCCAGAGCACCCAGTCACCTGCGTGGGGTATTCAAAAAGCAAAGCGCGGACAGAAAAGCAAAGCAAACAAGGTCCAAAAATAAAACAAAGCAATGCAATGAATATGTACCTATAAAAAAAAAAAAAAAGGACAAAAAAAAACAAGGAAAGCAGGGCCAGGAAAAGCAAAGTAAAGCATGTCCAGGAAAGGCAAAGCAGTGCAAGGCAGAGCAAAGAAAAGCAGAGCAGAGAAGGTAAAGCAAAGCCATGGCAGGAATACAAAGCAAAGCACACCAAAGGAAAGCACGGCCTGAAAAAGCATGGTCAGGAAAGGCAACGCAGAGCAAGGCAAAGCAAAGCAGTGCAAAGTAGCACAAGCAAAAATGTTAGCGTAGCAACCACATAACCACCAAGTGATTATATGAAGGTGCTTTATTCAGCGCTGGAAGCCGGGGCAGGTGCCCAAATCTGGCTTCAAGTCCCGTTACTTCCCAGCCGTTATTTATACATACAATATTGCGTCAGGTATACATATTCATTACAGGTTGCAACATCAGCCTCGCTTTTCATTCTAATTAGCTCCCCTCCCCTTTGCACATGCGTGGCGCACTCTGGTGGTCGTCCAGGTGGTCGTCCAGATGAAGTAAGGAGTCTTCCTCTCCGCTGAACTCTTTCACCTTTCTCACTCGACGCATGCTCCCTTCGCTCCTTGGTTCTGCTTCAACTCATTTCATCATCTCCAGGCCCTTATCCAAGGTCAGGTTGCACCTATTCCCTCCCGGGGTTCCCCTCCAACGATTCTTTTGATTGTTCAATGTACTCCCTAAGTTTCCAGTGTACCTAGATTACTCGATAATGTAAGTACATTTAATGGTATTTAATTATACCGTATGATCCATCACCTGAGAAACATTAATAGAACATCCATTCGATTCTCCCCAACACTAACATTTCCCCCCTTTGAAAATACTTCATACCAAGAGCAAGTATTTTCATTACTGTTTACCGGTAACATGCATATTCGGGTTCGGTTCAGGAGACATGATTTCATAGGGACTTACTGACATCCCACTTCTTGGCTTTATTCTAATTCTTAGCAAGGCTATTGGTAAGGCCTGTGGCCACTGTATTTTAGCTTCCTGACAGATTTTGCTTAATTGTCCTTTTAAAGTTTGGTTCATCCTCTCTACCTGACCACTAGATTGAGGCCTCCATGGGGTAGGTAATTCCCACTAACCTACTAACCTCCTTAACCACATTGGCAATGAAATGTGGTCCCCTGTCTGAAGAAATACCCAATGGTACACCAAATCTAGGGATTATTTCCTGTAGTAACCATTTTACCGTTTCCTTTGCTTGGTTGGTGCGACAGGGAAGGGCCTCCGGCCATCCTGAAAAAGTATCAACCCCTACCAATAGGTATTTATAACCTCTTGCTTTAGGCAGTTCCACGAAATCTATTTGCCAGTAATCTCCAGGCTCTATTCCAGCTCTAATTCTCCCCATCTCAGCATGTTTCCTTGCTACCGGGTTATTCTTTAAGCAAAGCTCACATTTTGACATTACTGACTTTGCCATTGTTAACATGTGTACCGAGATGACACCTCGTTTCAAATAGGTCACCATTGCTTCTGCACCCCAGTGACATTCATTATGTTTTATTTGTAAGATTTCTCGCATTATTATAGGAGGCACTATG
Organism: Anser cygnoides; assembly: GCF_040182565.1. Taxonomy (NCBI): domain Eukaryota; kingdom Metazoa; phylum Chordata; class Aves; order Anseriformes; family Anatidae; genus Anser; species Anser cygnoides. The sequence continues at coordinate 109,451 of NW_027103094.1, forward strand.
AGTTGTCCTGTCGTAGTCACATACCATCCGTCAGGATTCTTCCGGGCCTTCATCAAATTTGCAAGTCTCTCATCTTCTGCTGAATACTTTGGGTCTTTAGGTAATTTAAAACAAGAGAGGCCTACCTTCGATGGAATTAGAGCCATTACTTTCCGTACTTCACGCGCGACCTTCCGGGCCGTCAAATCTGCCAATCTGTTACCTTCTGCAATCTCTGACATCCCTCCTTGATGAGCTTTACAATGCATTATGGCCACCTGTTGGGGTTTCTGTACAGCTGTTATTAATTTCAATATTTCTTCCTGATATTTTATATTAGTCCCTTGTGAGGATAGCATTCCCCTTTCTTTCCATAATGCCCCATGTACGTGGACTACCCCGAATGCATATTTTGAATCTGTCCAAATATTCACATTCTTACCCTCGCTTAGTTCCAGGGCTCGTGTCAGGGCGACTATTTCTGCTCGTTGGGCTGAAGTCCCCGGAGGTAGGGAATTTGCCTCAATCACTACCTTTGATGTAGTTACCGCGTATCCTGCAAAACGAGTCCCATTTTCCACAAAGCTGCTTCCATCCGTGAAAAGTTCCCAATCCGGTCTCTCCAGAGGCTGATCTTTTAAGTCTGTTCTGCTGGCATAGGTATGTTCGATGATCTCCACGCAATCATGACTGAGGTCTCCTTCCTCCGCAGTTGTTCCTAGAAACACTGCTGGGTTCAATAGGTTAGTAGTTCTTAAGATTCATTCGGCTGGGCGATAGCCAATGGCCCCCCTTTTGCCTGTATTAAAAGGACTGTGGCTGCCACGGCCCTTAAACACGAGGGCCATCCGGCGCTTACCGCATCCAATTGTTTAGAAAAATACCCCACAGGTCTTTTCCAGCTCCCAAGTCGCTGGGTCAGTACTCCTAATGCCAATCGTTGTCTCTCATGCACAAACAGCTGAAAGTCCTTTGATAAGTCCGGCAAGCCCAAGGCAGGCGCCTTTATCAGGGCTTCTTTTAATTTCTTAAAGGCCTCTTGTTGTGGCTTTCCCCAGGTAAATGTACAGGCCTTTTGGGTTTCATAGAGGGGCTTTGCTATGAGTCCATAGTCCATTACCCACAGTCTACACCACCCGGCCATACCTAGGAAAGCCCGTAGTTCGTGCAGATTTCGCGGCTCGGGGATTTCACAAATAGCTTGTATTCGGTTAACTCCCAATTTTCTTTGTCCTTGAGAAATTTCACATCCCAAATAAATTACTGTTGTGCACGCGATTTGTGCCTTTTGTTTAGAAACCTTGTACCCATTTAGTCCCAATTGATTCAAAATATCAATAGTTACCTGAATACATTCTGACTCTCCTTTGGTAGCTATTAATATATTGTCCGCATATTGTAGCAGCAAGTATCGGTCCTTTGGTACCTGAATCTGTTCTTGGTTAATCCAGTCTTCTATTTCTTTAGCTAGTTGACTGCCGAAGAGGGTCGGGCTATTCTTGAATCCTTGAGGCAATCTTGTCCAGGTTAGTTGCATCTTTCGTCCGTTCCGTGGATTTTCCCATTCAAAAGCAAAAAGCTTTCTACTTTCCTTGTCAATGGGTATGCAGAAGAAGGCGTCTTTTAAATCAATTACCGTAAACCACTTATATTTCTCTTTTACAGATGTTAACAATGTATAAGGATTAGCCACCACTGGGTGAATATCTTTTGTTATTTCGTTTATTGCCCTAAGGTCCTGCACTAGCCTGTATTCCCCATTAGGTTTCTTTACTGGGAAAATTGGGGTATTATATTCAGATTTGCATTCCTCCAGAATGTGGTAGCTAAGAAATTTATCTATAATCTTTACTATCCCTAGCCTAGCTTCTAGCTTCAACGGGTACTGTTTAATCCGTACCGGTCGGGCCCCTTCCTTAAGTTCAATTTTTACTGGCTGGGCTAGTTTCGATTTTCCAGGCACGTCCGTTTCCCAGACAGCAGGCATTACTGCATTTTCTACCTCTTTTGGTATATGAGGAACAGCCTTCTCTTTAATCATTAATATTTGTCCCACTTTTGATTCCGGGATTCTCATAATCAATTCTCCATCTTCAAACATTATAGTTTAGTTAGCAAATCCCGTCCCAAAAGAGGAATAGGGCATTCTGGTACATATAAAAATTCATGCGTAATTTCTTTACCTCCAAACTGTAAATCAAGGGGTTGTAAGAACGGCCGTATTTCCTCCTTCCCGGTGGCACCTACAATAGTAGTTTTCCTTTCCCCTATCTTACCACTTAATCTATTGAGTACTGAATATGTGGCCCCTGTATCAATTAAAAATTTTACTTCCTTATTTCCCATTTGAATTTTTTACCAAGGGCTCTTTAGTTTCTTTCAATCTCTCTAAAAAGGCGGAAGGTGATTCCGCTTTTTCTTGCCTGACATTATACAATTTTGACCAATTTATGGTCCGGGGCATGGCATTCTGTACCCCGATTTGTACCCAATCTTGATATCTCTTCAGCCTCCTTATTCCATCCCCTGTGTTATAATCCCATTGGGGATCCTCGGTGGGGAAGTTTTGATCTAGATTTCCAAGCACTAATCCATTACGTATATCTTCTCGGGCTCTCTCTCTGGCTGCCCGTAATACCATGTCCTTTTCTGTTGAATCCATCAAAGTATCCAGGATCACCTGGAGATCATCCCAATCGGGATTTTGGGTTTTAATTATCATTTTCATTATCCTAGCTACTTTATCTGGGTTTTCCCTGTAGGTGCCGGCTGCTTGCTTCCATATCATTAAATCCCCAGCTGAAAAAGGCACCTTGACATATACCGGTCCTTCTGTCCCCACTCCTTGCCTGAGGAGAGCGATTATTTTCCCTCCCTGTTCGTTTATAGTTTCCCCTGCCCTTCGCTGTTGCCGGGTCCTATGTGACACAGGGGAGGCTAAAGTCGGGGATTCTCCATTACTACTGCTATCTTCCTTTTCTTTTTCTCTCTGTCCTGGCTCTTCCGGCGGAGCCGACGGCGCAACTTCCAAGTCAATATTTCCATTATTCATTTCCCCATAATACTTATTATTCTCTATTGCCTGATGCTGTATACAGCGTCTCTCCTTAGTACATGCACAACAACGTTCCTCAGTTTAAACTTCAAGCACCATTATTCCACAAGCATGCTGCCATTCAGGCTTTCGGCGCAAATAAAAGAATAATTCCACATACGGCAGTTCATCATATTTTCCTTCCCACTTACAAAATAGCATTAATTGTAAAATTGTATTATATTGCAATGTTCCATTCTCAGGCCAAGTTTCTTGGTCCTCTAGTTTATACTGTGGCCACCAAATATTACAATAATCAATCAGCTTTCCTTTCCGCATTTCTTGACCAAAACCTCCCTCTTTCCAGTGTGCTAGCAAACACCCCAGCGGGGATGTCCGCGGGATAGGTACATCTTTTCCCAGAATTTCTTTAATCTTTTTCATTTTGAGCTTATGATACGGACCCAAAAGCTGCCGGAGCAGCAACACACTCTCCCGGAAGCTGCCGGAGCAGCAATACACTCTCCCGAAAGCTGCCGGAGCAGCAACACACTCTCCCGAAAGCTGCCGGAGCAGCAACACACTCTCCCGAAAGCTGCCGGAGCAGCAACACACTCTCCCGAAAGCTGCCGGAGCAGCAACACACTCTCCCGAAAGCTGCCGGAGCAGCAACACACTCTTCCGAAAGCTGCCGGAGCAGCAACACACTCTCCCGAAAGCTGCCGGAGCAGCAACACACTCTCCCGAAAGCTGCCGGAGCAGCAACACACTCTTCCGAAAGCTGCCGGAGCAGCAACACACTCTCCCGAAAGCTGCCGGAGCAGCAACAGCACACTTTCCAGAAGCTGCCGGAGCAGCAGCGTGCTTTCCCAAAAGCTGCCGGAGCAGCAGCGTGCTTTCCCAAAAGCTGCCGGAGCAGCAGCAGCACGCTTTTTACATACCAATAATACCAGGTGCTGACCCTTCAGCACAAACCAATACAATTACCAATGCCGAACCTGCAGAACTTTCGCTCTGTCTAACGGACGGCGCCTAGGCTTACCCCGGGAGCTCCCTGCCCAACCGAGCGTGGCTTTCGCCGCGTCTGACCGGCAGGCTTTCCCAACCAAATCGGTACCGAATACCCAAAGTTGAAAGCACCTTTGCTTACCACTCCAGTGGTACGTCGTGAGCAGCGGAGGTCGGTCGTGGTCGACTGCTCCCCGAGAATCCCTCGGGGCCGGCTGGAGCGAAACCGAGACACGATCCGCCTCAGCAGTGCCCACGCTGTCCCATCTGGGTCGCCAAAATGTTAGCGTAGCAACCACATAACCACCAAGTGATTATATGAAGGTGCTTTATTCAGCGCTGGAAGCCGGGGCAGGTGCCCAAATCTGGCTTCAAGTCCCGTTACTTCCCAGCCGTTATTTATACATACAATATTGCGTCAGGTATACATATTCATTACAGGTTGCAACATCAGCCTCGCTTTTCATTCTAATTAGCTCCCCTCCCCTTTGCACATGCGTGGCGCACTCTGGTGGTCGTCCAGGTGGTCGTCCAGATGAAGTAAGGAGTCTTCCTCTCCGCTGAACTCTTTCACCTTTCTCACTCGACGCATGCTCCCTTCGCTCCTTGGTTCTGCTTCAACTCATTTCATCATCTCCAGGCCCTTATCCAAGGTCAGGTTGCACCTATTCCCTCCCGGGGTTCCCCTCCAACGATTCTTTTGATTGTTCAATGTACTCCCTAAGTTTCCAGTGTACCTAGATTACTCGATAATGTAAGTACATTTAATGGTATTTAATTATACCGTATGATCCATCACCTGAGAAACATTAATAGAACATCCATTCGATTCTCCCCAACACTAACAAAAACAAAGCAGGGCCAGGAAAGGTAGAGCAAAGGAAAGAAAGAAATTGAGGCAAGGCGAAGCACAGCGGGGGTAGGAAAACAAAGCAACGTAGAGAAGGAAAAGAGAAGCAGTGCCAGGAATACAAAGCAAAGCTAAACAAAGGAAAGCGTGGCCTGAAAAAGCAAAAGAAAGCATGCGCAGGGAAGGCAAAGCAGAGAAAGGGAAAGCAAGGCAGCACGAGGAAAACTAAAACAGTGTCAAAGAGGGAAGGCAAAGTAAAGCAAAACGAAACAAAGCACGGCCAGAAAAGCAGAGCAAGGCAAAGGAAAGCGAAGCAAAGTAGCACGAGGAAAAGCAAAGCATTGCCAGGAAAGACAAAGCAAACGAACCAAAGCAAAGCAATCTGAGGCAAAGCAAAGCAAAGCAGGGGCAGGAACAGCACAGGAAAGGAGAGAAGGAAAAGCAAAACTGTGCCCGGAAGAGCAGAGCAAAGCAAAGCAAAGCAAGGAGAAACAAAGAGAAGCGAAGCAAATGCAAGGAGCTGGCGGCCAGCCCTCCTGCCGGTTCCCGGCGTCTGCGGGGCAAAGACCGCAGGGCCCTCATGCCGGGTACGGTCGGCAGTGCAAAGGGAAGAAATGCGAGACGAAGGAAAGCCTCGGAAGGAAAAGAAAGCCTTATCAGGAAAAGCATAGTCAAGCAGGGTCAGGAAAAGCAACGCGTAGCAGTGGCAGGAGAAGCATATCGAAGCAAAACAGTGCTGTGAAAACGAAACGTGTAGTTGCTTAGCGTGGTGCAAAGTCGCTCCCCCCCAGCCCAACCCGCCCCAGGCGAATAGGGGCCGGTAGCCGGGCTACGGGGAGGCGGGTGTTCGAGAAGGCGAGCTCGCGGCCGCGGCCCCCGGTTGCCTCGGGCCGCCCGTCGCTCTGACGTCAGAGGCAAACGCCTGGCCGAGAACGGCGTCCGGGTCTACCCGGAAGCCGAAGGACGCATGCGCGCGCATGTCCAAAGGCGTCCGTCGGTCGGTCGGTCGGTCAAGCGATTCCCGAGTGGGTCCGCCCAGGCGAAAAGCACCGAAAAGTGCCGGAAAGGTGCGAAAAGGCCCGAAAAGGTCCGAAAAGGGCCGGAACGGCCTGTACGAAAAGCGAAGGAAGGCAGACCGACCGACGGCGTTCGGTCCCGGCCGGCGGGTCTGCCGGTGTCCTCCTGCGGTTGCCGGGTGTACCGCGTCCTCCTGTGGCCGCCTAGTCTCCCCGTGTCCTCCTGCGGCCGCCGGGTCTATGCGGTCGCCGTGTTTGCATAGCCCGTGGCGACCTGTAGGGGTCGCTGCAGCGGGGCCGGCCGCGAGAACGGCGTCGGGGTCTGCCCGGCACCGAGGGACGCGCGCGCGCACGTCCAAAGGCATCCGTCTGTCGGTCGGTCGCGCGGTTCCCGAGTGGGTCCGTCCACGCGAAAAGCACCGAATAGCGCCGGAAAGGGCCGAAAAGGTCCGAAAAGGTCCGAAAAGGGCCGGAACGGCCCGTACGAAAAGCGAAGGAAGGCAGACCGACCGACGGCGTTCGGTCCCGGCCGGCGGGTCTGCCGGTGTCCTCCTGCGGTCGCCGGGTGTGCCGCGTCCTCCCGTGGCCGCCTAGTCTCCCCGTGTTCTCCTGCGGCCGCCAGGTCTACCGGGTCCCCCCGCGCCCCCTCGCGGCCGCCTGACGTACCCGTGTCCTCCCGCGGCCGCCAGGTCTACCCGGCCGCGGTCGCCATGTTTGCGTAGCCCGTGGCGACCTGTAGGGGTCGCTGCAGCGGGGCCGGCCGCGAGAACGGCGTCGGGGTCTGCCCGGCACCGACGGGCGCGCGCGCGCGCGCGCGCGTCCGAAGGCATCCGTCTGTCGGTCGGTCGCGCGGTTCCCGAGTGGGTCCGTCCACGCGAAAAGCATCGAAAAGCGCCGGAAAGGTCCGAAAAGGCCCGAAAAGTTCCGAAAAGGGCCGGAACGGCCCGTGCGAAAAGCGAAGGAAGGCAGACCGACGGCGTTCGGTCCCGGCCGGCGGGTCTCCCCGTGTCCTCCCGCGGTCGGGAGGTGTACCGTGTCCCCCTGTGGCCGCCTGGTCTACCCGTGTCCTACCGAGGGCGCCCCGTCTGCCCGCCTGGAGGAGGTCGCTGACGGTCGGGCTGTGGGAACGGCGGCCACGTCTACCCTGACTCGGACGGGACTTGGCGGCGTGCCGTGGGGCTAGCGGTAGATGAGTAGGTCGTGAGACGGCTCGGAAGGTGTCGTAGGCGTCGCTGTTTCTTTCTGCCTCCAGTTACGTCGAGGTAAAAGTCGGTTGCTCTCGGGTGCCTCGCTGCGGGACTCTTGAAAAGGTCTTGGAGCTTTTCGGGGGCGGTGACTTTTGTGTCCGTCTATAGGAGAGAGCGGGGACTCTGCTCCTGAAGCGGTGCTGAGCGAGCACTTGCGGCTGGGGGAGCCGGCGCACGAAAAGGGGTCGCGCGGCGTCGTTGGCGGCGTGGGCTCGGGGGTCGGTTCTGTCGACTGGTCAACCTTAGCTGCCTGCCGACTCCCTCCCGCCCCCCCCCTCGCCCCGCCGGGCAGCGAGAAGCGGTCTCGCGCGCGCGAGTCGCTGGGAAAAGAAAGAGCTGTGGAGAAAAGCGGCGGGAAGCCGGCGGGTGGTCCGCCGGCGCACGAACGCTGAGCGTCCGGGGGCGTCCCCGGCGGCTTTCACCGGTCCCGGAGGCTCGGAAGGCGAAGGGGGGACCGGGCGGCGCGGATTGGCACGGCCGAGGCGGCGGCGCCTCCGCTTGCCGACGATGCACCTCACCTCACCCGCACGCAGCGCCCGCCGAGGCGTTCCCCGAGCACGTCGGAGAGGCTCCCCGGCGGGTCGGCTCTTGCCAGGGCCGATGTTCGGGTCGGCGCGAGCACCTCTCGCGGACGTTGCTCCCGCACACCCGCCCGCACGCGACGCTGTTCGCTGTTTTTCTTGCGATCGATGAGGCCGTTCGGGTCGCGTCGGAGAGGGCCCCCTGCGGGCCGGCTCTTCCGCGCTCCCCTGTCCCGGGGGAGCCGCGGCGGCGTCCGGTGTTCGGGCACGGGCGGCCTCCTCTCCGGCTCGCTTCCCGTCGCAGGTGAGGCGCTGCCTCGCTCGGGGCGAGAGCGGCGGCGGCGGCGGCGTTTAGGGCGCGTGCCCCGCTCGCTCGCGGGCCGTCGTTCTCGGCG